>NW_020874417.1:24086-31586 GCF_003935025.1 Abrus precatorius | reverse complement strand
TCTTGTGGATCAATGTCACTACCCTTCTCCGCATCATTTACTAAGACAGTGATCTCATTATTGCCTATTCTAGCAAAACCGCCCATGAGAGCCATCGTTAACCATTGGTCGTTAAGGCGTATTCTCAAAATACCTATATCTACAGCTGTGGCAATAGGCGCATGATTTGGTAATACTCCAATTTGTCCGCTATTCGTAGATAAAATGATTTCCTTCACTTCTGAATCCCAAACAATTCGATTGGGGGTCAGTACACAAAGATTTAAAGTCATTTCTTCAATTTGCTCTCCATTTCTAAATTCACAGCCTTCGCAGTAGCTTCATCGATATTACCCACTAAATAAAAGGCTTGTTCAGGAAGACCATCTAATTCTCCAGAAAGAATCAATTTAAACCCTCTAATTGTTTCTGCTAGACCAACATATTTCCCCGGCGAACCGGTAAATACTTCTGCTACGAAAAAGGGCTGTGATAAGAAACGTTCAATTTTTCGTGCTCTTGCTACGGTTAAACGATCCTCCTCGGATAATTCATCCAACCCAAGGATAGCTATAATGTCCTGAAGTTCTTTGTAACGTTGTAAAGTTTGTTTAACTCTTTGTGCAGTTTCATAATGTTCTTCACCAACGATCCGAGGTTGGAGCATAGTTGACGTTGAATCTAAAGGATCCACTGCTGGATAGATACCTTTGGCCGCTAATCCTCTTGATAGTACAGTAGTAGCATCTAAATGTGCAAATGTCGTGGCAGGAGCAGGATCGGTCAAATCGTCTGCAGGTACATAAACTGCTTGAATAGAAGTTATGGACCCTTCTTTGGTAGAAGTAATTCTTTCTTGTAAAGAACCCATTTCAGTACTAAGGGTGGGTTGATAACCCACAGCAGAGGGCATTCGACCCAATAAGGCAGATACTTCAGATCCTGCTTGGACGAAGCGGAAGATATTGTCAATAAATAGAAGTACGTCTTGCTCATTGACATCTCGAAAATATTCCGCCATAGTTAGGGCAGTTAAACCAACTCTCATACGAGCTCCGGGCGGTTCGTTCATTTGACCGTATACTAGAGCTACTTTTGATTCTGCAATATTTTGTTCATTAATTACTCCGGATTCTTTCATTTCCATGTAAAGATCATTTCCCTCACGAGTACGCTCACCTACTCCGCCAAATACGGATACACCTCCATGAGCTTTGGCAATGTTATTGATCAATTCCATAATGAGTACCGTTTTACCTACACCAGCTCCACCGAAAAGTCCTATTTTTCCTCCACGGCGATAAGGGGCTAAAAGATCTACTACTTTTATTCCTGTTTCAAAAATGGATAATTTTGTATCTAATTGTATAAAGGCAGGCGCAGATCTATGAATAGGAGATGTTGTGCGAGTATCTACAGGACCCAAATTATCAATAGGCTCCCCAAGTACGTTGAAAATTCGTCCTAGAGTTGCTCCGCCGACTGGAACACTTAGAGGAGCTCCCGTGTCAATCACTTCCATTCCTCTCATTAGACCATCTGTAGCACTCATAGCTACAGCTCTAACTCGATTATTTCCTAATAATTGTTGTACTTCACAAGTCACGTTAATTTGTTGACCAACAGTATCTCGACCCTTAACTACCAGAGCGTTGTAAATATTAGGCATCTTCCCTGGGGGAAAAGCTACATCTAGTACTGGACCAATTATTTGGGCGATACGTCCCAGATTTTTTTTTCAAGCGCAGAAACTTCAGGACTAGAAGTAGTAGGATTTATTCTCATATAAAAATATATCCATTTTTTTTTCGAATAATTTTGAAATCAAAAATAAATGTTCAATAACAAAGCAAGTTGATCGGTTAATTCAATAATAAATAAGAAATGGGAGTTAGTACTCTATTTTCTTGGTACCATCCAACCAATCCAATTTAATTGTTTACTTATTCAATTTCAATATTCAATTTCAATGATTGAATTTTCTAGTTTACCCAAGTCATTTTGAAAATTTCAATTGGATCAAATCTTTTGAAAGTCTTTCATTTGTCTATAATGATAGACAATACCATCTATATTCTCTATCGAATTCGAACCTGAACTCTCTTTACGATTCATTTTTTCTATCTCATTGGCTTTCCTTCCTATTTCATCAGCAGACGATTTATACCTAGCATATTTTTTTACCTATTTATTTCCCCCTTTTCGAGGGGGAAGTCTGTCTATTTTTACATCTAGGATTTACATATACAACATATATCACTGTCAAGGTCAAGAGTGAATTTTATATTATTTAGATTAGGTATTTCGATTCAAAAATAAAAACAAATAATAAAAAAGGGATAAGAGATTCGAAATTTGAAAAAAAAAAACAAGGATTGGGTTGCGCTATACATATGAAAGAGTATACAATAATGATGTATTTGACAAATCAAATACCATGGTTTAATAACGAACTTTTCGGATTAATTGATAATATTTGTTGATTATTTGTGAAAGATTCTTGTGAAGTGAAATATTTTATTAACTCCTAAGTCATGTCGAGTAGACCTTGTTGTTTCGAGAATTCTTAATTCATGAGTTGTAGGGAGGGATTTATGTCACCACAAACAGAGACTAAAGCAAGTGTTGGGTTCAAAGCTGGTGTTAAAGATTATAAATTGAATTATTATACTCCTGACTATGAACCAAAGATACTGATATCTTGGCAGCATTCCGAGTAACTCCTCAACCCGGAGTTCCGCCTGAAGAAGCAGGTGCCGCGGTAGCTGCCGAATCTTCTACAGGTACATGGACAACTGTGTGGACCGATGGGCTTACCAGTCTTGATCGTTACAAAGGACGATGCTACCACATCGAACCCGTTGCTGGAGAAGAAAATCAATATATTGCTTATGTAGCTTATCCCTTAGACCTTTTTGAAGAAGGTTCTGTTACTAACATGTTTACTTCCATTGTAGGTAATGTATTTGGGTTCAAGGCCCTGCGCGCTCTACGTTTGGAGGATTTGCGAATCCCTACTTCTTATATTAAAACTTTCCAAGGTCCGCCTCATGGCATCCAAGTTGAGAGAGATAAATTGAACAAGTATGGCCGTCCCCTATTGGGATGTACTATTAAACCTAAATTGGGATTATCCGCTAAGAATTACGGTAGAGCGGTTTATGAATGTCTCCGCGGGGGGCTTGATTTTACCAAAGATGATGAAAATGTGAATTCCCAACCATTTATGCGTTGGAGAGACCGTTTCTTATTTTGTGCCGAAGCACTTTATAAAGCACAGACTGAAACGGGTGAAATCAAAGGGCATTACTTAAATGCTACTGCAGGTACATGCGAAGAAATGATGAAAAGAGCTGTATTTGCCAGAGAATTGGGCGTTCCTATCGTAATGCATGATTACTTAACAGGGGGATTCACTGCAAATACTAGCTTAGCTCATTATTGCCGGGATAATGGTCTACTTCTTCATATCCATCGTGCAATGCATGCAGTTATCGATAGACAAAAGAATCATGGTATGCACTTTCGTGTACTAGCTAAAGCGTTACGTTTGTCTGGTGGAGATCATATTCACGCTGGTACCGTAGTAGGTAAACTTGAAGGGGAAAGGGAGATCACTTTAGGTTTTGTTGATTTACTGCGTGATGATTTTATTGAAAAAGATCGAAGTCGAGGTATTTATTTCACTCAGGATTGGGTTTCTCTACCTGGTGTTCTGCCTGTTGCTTCAGGAGGTATTCATGTTTGGCATATGCCTGCTCTGACTGAAATCTTTGGAGATGATTCTGTACTCCAATTTGGCGGAGGAACTCTAGGACACCCTTGGGGAAATGCACCAGGTGCCGTAGCTAATCGAGTAGCTCTTGAAGCATGTGTACAAGCTCGGAATGAGGGACGTGATCTTGCTCGTGAAGGTAATGAAATTATCCGTGAGGCTAGCAAATGGAGTCCTGAATTAGCTGCTGCTTGTGAAGTATGGAAAGAGATCAAATTTGAATTCCCAGCAATGGATACTTTGTAATCCAGTAATTATCGTTTGTTCTATTAATAATTAATTGCAATTAAACTCGGCCCAATCTTTTCCTAAAAGGATTGAGCCGAATACAATAAAATAAAAAGATACTTTTTGTATATATTAAAAATACTTATTATTTTTCTATAGAATACTTATTATTTTTATTTATATATATTATTTACATATATTTGTAATGTATATATATATTGTATATTGAATTTCTTATTTTATTTTTCTATCATTTTTTTTATAAGTTTTTAGTTTCGAATAGAATATAATTTTCTATTTAAGCAATTTCTATTTATTATAAATAAAAAGAATTATAACATAATAAATAGAATAATCAAATAATTGAATAATAATAATAGAATTAAGAATATGAAAAATATATTAATATTATATTTCATATTCTTATTTCATTTTTTAATTTTAGTTCGTTTAGTTTTTCTATTGTATTCTTTTTTCAAGATTAATATTGACAACAGTGTCTCAAACAAATATAATCCGATTGTGAATAAATGGATCGATTTACTAACGTTACATAAACTTTTTTGACTTCATTAAATGGTGGGTTCGTTGGATTCTCTGAGATACAAACAAGAAGCTCTTTTTTGATTGAAAGGGAATTGATTGAAAAGTCAATCAAAAACTAAACGAAATATATATATATAATAATGTATAATGTATAACATAGTAGACAATTCAATCTTTTATTTTTATTGTTTTTATTGCGATTGGATATACACACTTATCCTTTTTTTTAATTCTATTGGGGTTGCTAACTCAATGGTAGAGTACTCGGCTTTTAAGAGCGACTTCATTTTTTACACATTTCTATGAAGCAATTGATTCGTCCATATCATCGGTAGAGTTTGTAAGACCACGACTGATCCAGAAAGGAATAAATGGAAAAAGTAGCATGTCGTATTAATGGCAAATTCTAAAAAGATTTCATTCTTATTGGATCCGGCCCAATTTTTTGTTTTAATTTTTTTGACTTGGAACAAAAAAATTAAGTTCGGTTTAATTAATAAAGGGATAGAGCTTGGCGGCTCCAATTATAGGGAAACAAAAAGCAACGAGTTCTCATTTCTTTTTTATTTGAATGATTACCCATCTAATTGTACGTTAAAAAGAGATTAGTGCTTGATGTGGGAAAAGCTTTTCCCATGAATGGATTTTTTTAATTTTTGTTATGAGTCCTAACTATATAGCTATTCCCCATTATTATGTTATGGGGTAGCAATAAATGTGTAAAAGAAAGAGTATATTGATGAAGATATTTTTTTTCCAAAATCAAAAGAGCGATTGGGCTGAGAAAAAATAAAGGATTTCTAACTAGCTTGTTATCCTAGAGCAATTAGATGGAAAAAGCGAAGATAGAGAGTCCGTTGACGGGTTTTACTTATTTTTTTCTGGGTATCTATTTATATTCGTTTTTTATTCTAATTCGAATATAGAATACCCTGTTTTGATCGTATCGCACTATGTATCATTTGATAATCCAATGAATCCCTGATCCTTTGATCAAATATAATTTTTAGAATGGAGGAATATCAAGTATATTTAGAACTAAATAGATCTCGCCATCAGAACTTCCTATACCCACTTATTTTTCGGGAGTATATTTATGGACTCACTTATGGTCATGATTTAAATAGATCCATTTTTATAGAAAATGTGGGTTATGACAATAAATCTAGTTTACTAATTGTAAAACGTTTAATTACTCGAATGTATCAACAAAGTCAATTGATCATTTCTACGAATGATTCTAACAAAAATCCATTTTGGGGGTATAACAATAATATTTATTCTCAAATAATATCAGAAGGTTTTGTTGTCGTCGTGGAAATTCCATTTTCCTTACAATTTAGCTCTTCCTTAGAAGGGGCAGAAATCGTAAAATTTTATAAAAATTTGCGATCAATTCATTCCATTTTTCCCTTTTTCGAGGATAAATTAATATATTTTAATTATGAGTCAGATATACGAATACCCTATCCTATCCATCTGGAAATCTTGGTTCAAATCCTTCGATACTGGATGAAAGATGTCTCTTTCTTTCATTTATTAAGGTTTTTTTTTTATTACTATTGTAATTGGAATAGTCTTATTACTCCAAAAAAATTAATTTCTACTTTTTCAAAAAGTAATCCAAGATTTTTCTTGTTCCTATATAATTTATATGTATGGGAACACGAATCTATCTTTCTTTTTCTACGGAACAAATCTTTTCATTTACGATTAGAATCTTTTTGCGTTTTTTTTGAACGAATTTTTTTCTATGCAAAAATAGAACATCTTGTACAAGTCATTGCTAAGGATTTTTCATATACTTTATCATTCTTCAAGGATCCTTTCATCCATTATGTTAGATATCAAGAAAAATCAATTCTGGTTTCAAGGAATACGCCTCTTTTGATGAATAAATGGAAATACTATTTTATCCATTTATGGCAATGTCATTTTGATGTTTGGTCTCAACCAGGAACGATCCATATAAACCAATTATCCGAGCATTCATTTCACTTTTTGGATTATTTTTTAAATTTGCAACTAAATCTTTCAGTGGTACGGAGTCAAATGTTGCAAAATTCATTTCTAATGGAAATTGTTATGAAAAAGCTTGATACAAGAGTTCCAATTATTCTTCTAATTAGATCATTGGTTAAAGCGAAATTTTGTAATGTATTGGGGCATCCCCTTAGTAAATCGGTCTGGGCCGATTTATCCGATTTTGATATTATTGACCGATTTTTGCGGATATGCAGAAATTTTTCTCATTATTACAATGGATCCTCAAAAAAAAAGAATTTGTATCGAATAAAATATATACTTCGGCTTTCTTGTATTAAAACTTTGGCTCGTAAACACAAAAGTACTGTACGCGCTTTTTTGAAAAGATTAGATTCAGAAAAATTATTGGAAGAATTCTTTACAGAAGAAGAAGACATTTTTTCTTTGATCTTTCCAAGAACTTCTTCTACTTTGCAGAGGTTATATAGAGGTCGAATTTGGTATTTGGATATTCTTTTCAGCCATGATCTGATCTAGTCAACCATTCATAAATGGTTATGATACTTTGTAAATGGATTCATCGAAATTCTCATTAAATGAAGATAAATTCATTTATTTTGATTAGTATTATCCTATCTATAGGATTTTGAAATGTTCATGTAATAAGAGTCGGGATTTGGGGTTCATCAACTGAATATTTTATTTTCTTAGAGTCTTTTCCTAGAGAATTTATTCAGGTTTATATGTATACATAGGGAAAGCCATGTGCAATGAAAAATGCAAGCACGGCTTGGGGAGAGATTTTTTCTTGTTTTATTATTGTATTGAATTTGATTAAAAAAGAAATTATCTACTCCATCCGACTAGTTCCGGGTTCGAGTCCCGGGCAACCCATTGCTAATGAATATATCAAATAATTAATATATGGAAATTATATGTACATACTATAACGATCTCTAAAAAACCCATTTTTTGAATGAATGAAA
>NW_020874417.1:6586-19086 GCF_003935025.1 Abrus precatorius | reverse complement strand
AAATTTAGAAAAAGTGAATGTTTAAGATATCCCTTCAAAGTAAGTATAGATTCGGAAACAATTATAAAATTGAATGGTAGCCACCTTGTAAAACTAATAGCTATTATTTTTCCAGCTGCTGTAGATCCGGGTTCGAATAACACAAAAACCAACATAACTCATTAAGAAATCTCGCTTTTATAAAAAAAAAATAAACATATCAAGATATATAGAGATATCAACGAAATTATGTAAAAAAAGATTCCCAAATGGTGACAAAAGAGGAATTATAAAGAATAAAATACAGGAAAAATATGCTCCGGACACAAAAAGAAATTACGTTATTTTAAAAAATCACACGTTTTTTAAATACATTTTTTTAACCGACCCATATAATTAAACCAGCGATATTTGACCTTTCTAGCGTTGAAATACTCACAATGAAGCTATAAGCCTTCGCAAGCTATCCCAACTTTCGGGATATATAAATTAAGTAGTGGATTCCGAGAAATCCCTACAAAATCACACAATGCTTCTTTGAGCTGATAAGACATTTGGTTTTGTTGTATGTAAAGTCTTGATAATTTCTAAATTCTAAACTATATATCCCTCGGATTAAGATACCCAATTACCGAAGCTAATATAGGATTACTTAACAATATTAACCTACAATTTAGAAATCATTATGTCTGGACTAATTGCGTACCCAATCTTTCTAAATAAATCGGGTCATTTTTAGCCAATCATCGTAAATTATCTAAGACTTTACTGTTATATTTATTATGGTTGGTCTACCCTAATAAGAGGCGTGATCCATTTCAAGTATTTATGTAAAGATACTTAGGGTAAAAGTTACGAGAAACACAGGTCGAGCTACAGACACATAAAGGCGGACTCTGACACCTACACTCATAGTAGCTCACATTGGTTATAATGACTAAATATAATACAGGTGTCCTTCCATAGCAATACCCTGGTATACTCGATACATGTGAAGGTCTGAGACACTAGCTAATTTTATGCAAACTTAGCCGGCAGCAAAGAGACAGAGGCGGATTAAAGTTAAGTAAAAAAAAATTAAATTCATTTTTAATAATACAAATACGGTACTATAATTAAACAAATCCCAAAAAAAAAACCCGAAATTACCTTGGAACAGTACAAGGTTTACCCGGTTAATCATTACGCTACATAAAAATACGTGCACTAAAAACGTGTCCTTAATTATGTAACTGTGTCCCAAAAATCTCCCCATAATTGATCGAATTTCTTTTACAATAATTGACTTTTTAACTATAGGCATACGGCCGCAAATAGATGTAAAACCGAAAAAATCCTATAAGAATAATAATAGGTAACATACAGACCAATAACTCAAACTTCCCACGAAAAAATATAAAATTATGTGATATAATCAAGCGTAATTGACCAAGTAAACCACAACATTAATACAAATTATATAACAATTAATAGGTATTATTCTACAAATATCTCATAATTATTTACCTTTTCGATATTAAGAAACATACAAATAATCGACTATAATCACAATAAAAGAAATCCCAGAATGCCTAAACATATAAATGTAAGTAATTCGGACAAATATAGAAATGTAATATCTTTGTTTACAAGGTATTCCATAACTCTAATAGAAAGGATATTTTACATTCCAATCACCATGGAAATATATTATCAGAGTAACCACTCTTAGTCTGATTGGATGAGAATAAACAGGAATCGACAAGAGATCGGAAAAAATCATAAACATATTAATTAAAAAAAATACTATAAAATGCCCATATATACGCGGGAATGGTGCTTTTTTTGTCCCGACTTCATGGATCTAAAAAGTAAGAGAATTCCCCATCTCCTATAACATATGATACGGTAGATGTAATAGCTGCTGAATGCACACAAGGAAATTAGAATCCAACATGAGGAAGTGGGAATGATGTTATACTGGGGAGTTTCCAACATACCACGAAAATCAAATGTATCTTGTGCTTCCTTAATAAATGAAGTTTACGCAATATCTGTGAGTCATTGATAGTTAATTTCAATATCTGTTTATGATATATTATATAAAGTCTGTTATAAATAAGCAAAGACGTTAGAGATGCTAGAAAATTAATACATTAATTTTTCTAGAATCATTATGGTGTCTCCAATTCGAAATATACTAAGTAGTAATTCAAAACTGAAAAGACCAATTATAAACAAAATTCCTATCTAGGTAAAAAAAATAAAAAAAGAGTTCTTTTTTTTTCCCATATTTTATGACTATTTACTATAGAATAAAGTAATTAATGGTATTTAAAACAAAAATAGAAAGAACAATAGTTAAAAAATAAAAATTGTAATTCTAAACGGTGCATTGTTGTTGTCTTAGACAATTATAACAAATGAGATAATAGATTGAAATAAATAGTCTGACATAATCGAACACAAATAACTACAACGGTGAAGATATATTTGATTTTGATATCATAATTGAAATTTGATAGGAAAAGAAGTTTTATTCAATCACACTACCAGAGTATCTGCAAATAATGTATTTCCTTTTTTGTTGATTTTAAAGCATTAGTGCGAAATAGTTTTGGTTTATTAACTAAATTGTAGTATTTTCCCATTACAAAATAAATACTATTATTAATTCTTAAAATGAATTTTACATATTAATTCAAATATTGTAAGTATATCTTTATATAATGTAGCGACGTAGAAAAGCAAAGATGTACATTAAAATACATAAGAATATAACTGGTAAATAATAGAAGAATTTCCTTATTGAAATTGGTACAGGAAAAAAAAATGTCCTTTTCACATCACGCTAAGTATAGTATTTAAGAATGAACCTATACAACGTCGGATACATTGCGCAGAGCAAAAAGCAGCACTGTACCATGAGTAGCAAAATGAAAAACATCCCAGTACCGTTTCGAAAAATTTTTAAAAAAAGATGTAATCTTGACACATACAGAATAGCTTTTCATTATCACGAGAGAGAGAGACCGTTAATGGCAAGAAACTTTTTTAATTGTTAACAAATACAAAAACTCAGATTTAAGTCTGGTATTAACTTAAGTACAAATACATTTTTAATCAGTAAAAGGACTAATCGATAATTAATTCTAAATTTCGTTTTTAAAATCTAAAAGCTTATATTCCCAACAATATATTATAATCTTTTAGAGTCCTTTGACTATATGCATAAAAATAAAATATTCTTTGGATTATCAATTATTTAGGGACCAATTGTTATTTGTGTATGTCTCCAATCGAAAAAAATTATTCAACCGCAACGAAGCATTAGGAAAGGGATTCCCTTCATTATTGTATTTTCTTACTGTGATTCAATTAATTTTTGAACTTGTCTATTCTAAGGCTGAGCTCCAATTGGAGACCTGTGACCTAACAAAATGTGTGTGGTCTTAAATATTAAGAATAATCTTAAAGGGTCGAGAGTATATCACGAAAGAAATAATATATTGATCTATTCTTATTAAATTAACATTATATTAGGATCATAATATGTATGGGATTAGCTTAAATACGAGGAAAATGAAATAGGTATGACATTTTCTACCACACAATTTCTAAATTTACATTCTTAATAGATTCTGTCCTTGATGGAATTTGTTCCGGGTTTATTTGCGTTAGGCTATACAGAATTATATCACAATTACACTTGTAGATGAATCCTTTTATGAAGTTTTGGGAGAGATGTTTACGTAGAAAAAATTGTTATTAGGATTTCTCAGTATCAGCTAAAATAGCGTGTAGAAGGACTTGTAACATCGCACACAGATGAGCTATCCACTGGCTTCTTAGGCACCGGGCAGTAGGAACATCCTAGTCCTTAATAACGCCAGAATTCTTATCCCGCAAAAAAAAAAATAAAGTCCCTATATGACACCTTCAATTCCTTATTACACCTATCCTAAAAATGACGGGATACTTTGGTAAGATATATAATTAACTAACAAGTATGATAAGTTTTCACTATTTAAGCACGACAATATAGATCGCGAGATACACACATGTTTTTCCGGATTTTGATCGGAAATTGCATACATACAAAATTTCAAATGATAACTTGATCAGTGTTGATACCAATGAAACCTAGGGACAATGACTTAAAAGATTCGTCACTTCGTGAATTCTTTGATGAACAAAACCAAATAAAAAGGCATGATAATGAACGTTTCGTATACACAAATGTATTTTTACTCGGGTTGATTATTTTCCGCAGGCATTTACCATTAAGCGATGTGAGATATGCAAAAATCATGATAAAATCTAATGTCATGTTCATGAATGTTTCCATCTCATTTATATAGTTTAATCATAAAAACAAAAAAGACATAAAAAACAACATATAAAGATATCATATAATGCGCAACAAAAGTTTTCTTATACGATCAGCAAGCTTGATGTGCTGTACGCTTTCAGGTTCTTTATCACCCTGTGGGATGAAATCCAAAAATTTACTAATTAGGTACCTATTGAATTATAGCGGAAACAATAGTAAGACTATTTTTCCTATCATTATTTTGAATGAAGGCCATGGGTATAAATGATCAATGGATAAGCTTATGATTGATATACATGGTCCAGTTATGCGCCAAACTGGTCTTTTTATTCACCTAATCTATTACAGTAGAAAACAGGTCTTAACTTTATGATCGCGCATTTCAATTTCTAAGGGAGTGGATAAACACGGCTACAAAATAAACACCGGAGCACGTAATTAATAATAAAAAATTATTTAAAAAAATCGATTTACAGATATATTTTAAATAACTCGAGAGAACATGAAATTATATGAAGACGGAGATAAGATGTTAAGAACAAACAAAAACTTCTTTTCCTTCCTAAAAATTACGTCTCAATTTATTCAACAATAGATCGTAGTATACTCAATTGTAGGTTTCATCATACCTACGTTTATCGTCTTTTAGACATATAGTATTATAATCAGAACATATGGTTGTCGATATAGGATAACGAAGTGATCAATAAATCAGGAGGAATGGAGTTCCCAGGAAGTGCAAACTTAGGATGGGGCACGGATTATTGGAATACTCGACTAATAATTACTGCCAAGTGATAGTACATAAGTTATACAATTTATCTAGAAATAGATGAGGATTGGGAAAAAAAAGAATGTCAGATATAATAAAATTTACATAATAATCATTCCAATCTTAGGTTTCCATAGCTCCGAGTAAGGGCCTTTTGTATAATTATTAAATTATTTTTATTATAATCGGGTGAAAATCTAATAGTAAAGACTAACATGGTAAAGTATAATTTACTCTTATTAGTACTAGTCTTATTATGGAGAAGGAGAGAGGTCTAAAGATGCTAAATATAAAAAAACTTACACAAATCATATAAAATAATAACCTAACACACGGTCATATACATTAATAAAGAAGAAAAATTAGGGATATCAAAGAAACAAACCACCAAAAATTCATCAAAACAGTCCTTCAAAATCAGGGAAAGTTGGAGCTATGGAATTTCAAAAGTGGTCTGCCACAATCTCAAACAAAAGGCCAATTTTTTAATTACAAAACTCTAAAACTCTATTTTTGTTATAGATATAAGTAAGAAAAAAAAAAATTGTGGTTAATTGTGGACAGCAAATATAATGAATGCTTTTACTATTATTTTTCTGTTTTTTGTTTCAAATATCTAGGATCAAAGATGAAAATGCTTACGTGAAAAAAAGCTTCACCTACTAAAAATAGAATAAAAGGAACATTACTAAGTAGCTTATAAATACTCGTACGATTCAGGGAACTCCTATAAGAGGAGAAGAATTAAAATGCCACAGATAAATTACCAATAAAAAAAAGATACGAGTATTAGAATATATTTTATAATGGAAATTGAAAAGTAAAATACGAGTTCATCCCCAAAATCTAAAAAAATAAAGAGTAGATTATGTATCATTAACAGCAGGAGGTAAGTCTTTGGTTTATCCATAAAAGACAGACTGCACCGTGTAACAGGATGTATAATAAGATAAAGTACTATTAGGCAGTATACCATTATCACCAAATCATACGTCGGAGGGAAGGCCAAAAAAAAATGCAAAAGTTTAATTTTGAATTAAAACACATGTCCGTGAAAATCCCAAAAAAAAACTAGTCGAGATCTGGGTCAAAACAAAAATCCCCTTCTATTTGCCCGCAATCAAGAACCATGCGGGAGGGGGACTAAATATCAAAATTTCTCAATTTTATTTGGCCATTGCCATTAGCCATCCGGCCACATTTATTCCGTTCCGAAGAAAAGAAAACTAGCTAACAAATAACAAAAAACTGAGTCTCGACCAGGGCCAGTATATAAATATCAAAGGCATAGTCCTCAACAAAATGCCATTTAAGAGAATGAAATCTATATTTTGCGTTTAAAGAGGTAAATCCACACGGGTTATATCCCGTAGTTGGCGCCTACGATTAAAGACGAAATTAATCCGTAATGATATGAGAGTTAAAAAACAGCCATATAAGGGTTATATACTGAGAATTAACTCTAGATATTTTAAGAAAACGACATTTAACCAAAGATAATTACAAGCTGCCAAGATCATTAAGAGCTTATACAAATGAACCTAAAACTACTTTTTAACCAAGGCAAAAAGTATACACATATGGACCTTCTGTATAAATAACCCATATTAAATATCGTAAACAAATCCATAAGTTTTCACTATTTTTTATCTAATTTAATATTTAATTTGGTCACTGGGAAGAATTCTTAGGTAACACGCTAAAAGCATAAGGCAAAACATTTAACTAGTCACCTCCGCCCGTCTGTTAAATCGGCTATACAAATAGGTAGTAAGGAAAGTAACGAATTGACCAGGGGTAAACAAGCAATCTAAAAACCCGATATACTGTCTCGTCTGATTAAGTCTAGAGGAAAAGAAATTTCTAGCGGCCAATAAGAAGTTTAATAATGGCTTAGTAACGATGATTTTTAGTAATTCTAAATAAACATAAAAATTAATTTGTTGTGTTTTCATTTTAAAGAATCCATATGATAAACCCAATTACCGAGGAAAGCCCCCCATTAATAAAAAACTATCCCTGCCAGTTGGCTTAAATATACCATAAACTGACCTATTAAAACTTTTCGTTCCAGGGCACGATGCCATCAATTTACATATAAATAAATAAACGGGATATAACTAAATGCAAAATATCAATCTAAATGCCCACATCCGATAAAAAAGATAAAGGTCCGAAAAAAATATCCATTTGGACCAAATAATACATTCTAAATTCTAAGAAATAAAAAAGCAATTACACACGATGTAACAACTCCTATCACTACGAAGATAAATTTTCGCAACTAACGTTTCGAGTAGATGAACCCAAGAAGAGCTCTCGACTATTTCTATAATCGGTAACAAATGAAAAATTACAAATTAGTTTTATGGGTTGGACAAAGACTCGTAGTACTTGCTGTGGTATGATTGGATCAACGAAAACCTAGGTTAAGAAGGACAAAAAAGAATTATGAACCATTAACATTCTCATTGTTCAACTGGAAATGTTATTGTGCGCACTTCATCCAAAGTCTAAAAAGTGACAAATAAGCAATGATTAGGAGATAAAGACTATTACAGACATAATCGAAAAGAAACGGTATGAAATCCCCAGTGTACCACTACACCTTATTTTCCGAGAATGAAAAGAAAAACACATTTGAATCCTAGGAAAGAAAAATATTACAAATAAGACCAACATAATATTTGTATACTCTCATAGAAAATGATCCATGAATTAATATAAAACAAAAACCATGGGTCATTGGACTGCACTTGCAGCCTCGTTTCTCAAAATATACTTAGGAGCAGAATAACCCGCCCCGAAAATAAAAAGCCAATTCCTATTGAGCCGACTTAATTCGTCGCCAGTGTAAAAAGAAAAAATTAAGTACATTAGGAGAAAACCTTACGGAAATAAAAAATCCAAGAAACCATCATAGCTAGATCCCATCAACACAATACACCTCGAGACAAACTTATAAGAAATCCGGGTCTTTACAGGAGGTGACACTGAAACACACCACCTTTTTGACAAAACCAATCACAGACTTCTACTTCACAGAACCAATTTGCTGACAAGAGGATCTTACATCGACATCCCAGACATTCTAACTACAAAAACTTCAACGAGACAAAAACACACATAGAAAACAAATTTAACCAATTAAAATATAAATCATTAACCAGTATATATTCAGGCTTAGCTAAAAAAACCGACACAAAAAATGAAATATTTTCGGATCTCGTAACTCGTTTAAAGAATTCAATATTAACACCAGATTAACAATATCTATCAAGCTTAATAAAAATAGTACTTAGTTTAGATCCAATCATAAGGGAAGAGAATTGACCTAAAAACTGATTCATATTTCACAAACAGAATTCAAGCAGCATTACATCTAATTTGAATTGAATAAATAACCACCTATCAATCAAAATTCTACTTTTAAGATATATTAACAATACATTATCAACAAATTCAAAGTGGGGGATTCATATAGGTGGGTGATTTTTTATGATAAATAAAAAACAGTCCGATAGCTGCTTCAGCGCTGGCAAGCAGCTTAATAACAAAAAATTGTGAAAAATAGTTCCTTTTAAATGCGACTAACAACAATCAGAAAAGGGGTACGAAAATTTTTATTAACGGGCATAGTACAGTTCAGACACATAACGCTTCTAACCATAATCGGACTCGTGATTACACCAAGGAGAGCCGACAATAGAAAAGAAATATCGCCCAATAGTACATGCGTCGGGAACATCATTTGCCAACTCCGAAAATATTCACCCACGTATTAAACCAAAAATGTATGATTCTACGGTTTATTCATCAAATAAGACAGTAAATGGAGCAAATTGTAGGGATAATGTAATTAAAATATATCTAACAATAAAGAAATGAAATCCATATATATGATGATTTAATGCATATAAACACATCTATAATGAATATCTTAGCACAAACTGAAAAATCAATAAGGGCTCAATTTAAAATACATATTTTTATGCACTCACAAACAAAAGAAAAGGAAATCATTGAGCTATGGATGCATAAAAAAAAAAAAACATAAATAAAAAAGAAGTTGAAAACAAAATCGCTATTTGACTCTATTTATGGTACCAAAAATTATTTATCAGAGCGATATCACAGATGTAGGGAACCAAATATGTAGCCACAAATTAATCCCGACCTTGTTATAAAATACTGGAAAAAGTATATTATGAACCAAAAACTATTGTGACCATATTCCATCAAAACACCCACCCAGGTCCAAGACAAAATCTTGAATACTGACTCTTAACGATCGGTTTAGAAATATACGCAAACAATATAAAACATTATGCGCCCGACGTAAATTAATACTCGATCACATTACAAAATGGAGAAGTTGGAATTAAGATACGAGTATAAAGATACTATTCACTATAACAGAAAACCAGTCCAACGAAAGCAGAAAAAATGGTGTCTAACAGATAGTAAATTCACTTCCGTTGACGTCGATTGATTAAATTAGACGATTCAATCCATAAAACAGTAAAAAGATAAACATTACTGTCCCATCAAACACATTTATTATTACCAATTTAAATAAATTAATATCTGAGAGATTAAAATAAATCGGGGAAAATTCATGGATCTAATTGAAGACCTTAAAGGGAAAAAAACATTAATAAAATAATGTTACTAAAAACTCTTCCTCAGCATGAGAGCATACAAATCGAGAAACCAACACATTAATGAGTACAAGGGGATTTGCTGATAAGCGTCAAGTTATACTAGGGAGAAATTGGTACATGTTATTCCCATCATCTTTACGAATTGTAAAGCGAGTAGTTGGGAAACTATGACAAACTATAAAAATAGAAATCAAAAACTTAAATAACTATTGTGTGACACCATTTCTTCTATCTAAAAGTATAAATTTTTCAATAAAAAGACAAATTATCTAAACAACTTTCTAATGAGATTTTTTCATTTTTAAAAAGAATGAACATTCTTTTTTATTAGCCCATAAACTAAATTGAAGAATTCATCACTATTATACTTATATTCAAAATATCATATATTTAGTTAATATTAGAATAAGACGAGAATTATTGTTTATATTTATAAAGTAATCTTTATTTAGAAAAGAAATAAAAGTAATATAATTACATCTAGTTAGAAATTTAATCTCAACTTAATGTGAAATAATTGAAATTCGTAGTCGAATTGATATATATCAAATACTAATTACTCAGACCACTTGGAAACAAACAATGAGTATCATACTCATGTCCAACACTAAGCAATTGTGAATATAATGTCAAATTCGGGCAACGAATAATATAGTCGAAATTTAATATATCATCATCAAATATTTTATTGAAATCAAAATGCGATGGAGTCAAAACAGGCACATACACTTTTCACATTTACAAATAAAATTATAGTATTTTACGGTAAACCGAAATCAAAAACATTGGTCAGTTAATAACCAATCGTATTATCTTTCGAAATACCATTCTGCAAGTTACTCTCAATCAACCCAACGGTAGACAATTCAAAGAAAACGAAAAACGAAACACGAACTATGCAAAACCCGGATCGAGTTGAATTGTTCAAATATTCCAGTTTCCAGATAAGATACGCAAGACTATACTTCGCATTTGAATGCAATCCAAAAGACTATTTAATCCTCATAGGGGTTTACGGTAAAATTCTGGCAAACTGCAAATAGGCACGTAATCAAATTAAACTGTCGTATAAAATTAATTCCTAATGTCAAAAGCACACAAGTAAAGGTAAACGCTTCCGATAGAATTTTCCATAAGGGGATAGAGTTACAGGTAACATGCTGAAATAAGGTAACTCGGTTATATAACATATGAACCAATTGTATTACACTTAAGACACTCGTCGGTGTTCGTTTTTGAAGCATTAATTTCAGAAAACCTATATATCGAGTGAAGTTAGAACACCATCACGGAAATATATCGTCTGTTATTTTAAGTTTTTTTTATCATTATGTCTCTCATTCTGTTTGATATGATCATATGGAATTAAAGTCCATTTTTTATTAGTGAAGAACTATCTATATTATACTGAAGTCTGTTTAAAATAGATTAAAGAATTTATGCATGAGAGAGAAAATTTGTGGTTATAAAACTTCTCTATTTTTTTCCAAAATTTAATTAATTCGATTTCATCTATTCTATAACAGGTAAAGTCTTCCTTGTTGTGAAACTATTAGTGAAATCGAGGAAAATTTAAAATTCTCTGATATACATCCTCCTAGCTTACAGTAAAAGGACCCCTCATAATGAATATGGGACCTCAGCGACGCATCAAAATGCTATGGTTTCTTCCGATTATGTTTACTACTCTGGAGGTGAGATTGTTATGATTGTGAACGCAATATTGGGTTTATTTACAACAGAGGGATGGTAAAAAATTGCAGAAAACCGAAGCATATTATAAACAATAGTCTCCCTTATGTAGAACTACGTTGGGAATTATTTAGCTTTTCTACTGAGTTCACGAGATAGCAATAACTGTAAACGGACCAGAACAGGTTGGGGAAATATTCAAGGTACCTTAACAAAAAAGAAAATACAATTATGCTGTTATTATCTGAAACATGTAAAGAAAAGAATAATAATATGTTAAGCCAGTTGAAAAAGTCGTATAGGAAATAATGCGTAAGTCTAGGCATGTGGCTGGGACGCGAAAAACCCTTAAATAATTTGGCGGCATCCAAAAAACAAACCCAAACAAACACCTGAAAGAACCTTTTTCGGCTATTGTCTTCCCGACCCACAAGAAGAAAGTAAAAGGAAATTACAATATAGTTTGTAAAACAAAAACACTAGAAGAAACGAGAGCTTAAATTTTAGGTTAGCTTAAAATTTAGAAGGCAATTTAAAAAAACAAATGCGAAAATACCACGGTATCCGGAAGAAAATTCAATAACGCAGCCATAAATGTTTTATTTTAATAGTATCTGCTTTAGTCGTTGGCTTTAGTTTCTCCGGGCTGGCTTGCTGATTTTATAAACTTCTTCAAAAAAGTAATTCACTTGGTTGGTCAACAATTTCACTAGATAAAAAAAGGTGTAAATTGAAATTTCAATATCAAGAGAGGAGCGCGATTATTTTTTAAACCGGGAAAAATTGAAACGGCTTGCTTGAATATTCAACAAGAACCACTGTAATTATGTGACGACCAAAACAAAATCCAAATTCCACTACCTTTTTTCCTTAGCAGGAACATGAAAATTCCTGAAGGGAATTTTGTCAGCTTACCAGTCTCTGAATTATGATAAAAACTTACCGTAAGGCTGGAAAGATGATAAAATAAAGCCAATGGGGCCGTTCTATCGGAGTGATAACATTTTATGACAATCTTCCCCCATTCCTAATCGGGGGCCTTTTCATTATCAAGGAACCTAAACACGGAATTTATATCAAA
>NW_020874417.1:0-6561 GCF_003935025.1 Abrus precatorius | reverse complement strand
TACAATGGGATCTACGTAAAGTTGATAATTATGAGTGTTATGAGGAATTTGATTGGGAAGTTCAATGGCAAAAAGAAGGAGATTCGTTAGCTCGTTATTTAGTTCGAATTGGTGAAATGACGGAATCTATAAAAATTATTCAACAGGCTTTGGAAGGAATTCCCGGCGGACCATATGAAAATTTAGAAATTCGCTGCTTAGATAAAGAAACAGAGCCAGAATGGAATGATTTTGAATATCGATTTATTAGTAAAAAAGCGTCTCCGACTTTTGAATTGCCGAAACAAGAACTTTATGTAAGAGTTGAGGCTCCTAAGGGAGAATTAGGAATTTTTCTAATAGGTGATCAAAATGGTTTTCCTTGGAGATGGAAAATTCGTCCACCGGGTTTTATCAATTTGCAAATTCTTCCTCAATTAGTTAAAACAATGAAATTGGCCGATATTATGACAATACTAGGTAGCATAGATATCATTATGGGAGAGGTTGATCGTTGAAATGATAATTGATACAACAGAAATACAAGATATCCATTTTTTTTTCAGATTGGAATCTTTTAAAGAGGTATATGGAATTCTATGGGTATTTGCCCCTATTTTTATTCTTGTATTAGGAATCACAATAAGTGTACTAGCAATTGTATGGTTAGAAAGAGAAATATCCGCAGGGATACAACAGCGTATTGGACCTGAATATGCTGGTCCTTTTGGAGTTCTTCAAGCTCTAGCAGACGGAACAAAACTACTTTTCAAGGAGAATCTTATTCCATCTAGAGGAGATATTAATTTATTCAGTATCGGACCATTCATATCAGTCATATCAATTATAATAAGCTATTCAGTAATTCCTTTTAATTATAACTTTGTTTTATCTGACCTCAATATCGGTGTTTTTTTATGGATTGCTATTTCAAGTATTGCTCCCATTGGACTTCTTATGTCAGGATATGGGTCAAATAATAAATATTCCTTTTTGGGTGGTCTACGAGCTGCTGCTCAATCGATTAGTTATGAAATACCATTAACTCTATGTGTGTTATCAATATCTCTACGTGCGATTCGTTGAGACAGAAGCTTTTCGATACTATTGCTATACTCCCCCCTTTCTTTATAGTGCTTTCTAGTAAAGAAGGATAATAAATTGAATATATATCCTTATCATTATTCTTTTTCGAAATTCGGATTGAAGAATTTAATCAGATAGTTATATGAGTGAAATAAAACAGCTTCTATTGAATAGAATTTATTAATTCTATATATATACTATATTACTTATAGTTATATATTACTTATAGTTAATAGATAGTATGAGGAGTTAAAATTGCAGTCAAAATATTGAGTCTCATTTTCCATGTATAAGAATTAAGTGAAAAAAAAAATTCTATTCTATTTCTTCAGTAGAAGAGGTCATTTACCCCCAAGGTTGGTTGATTAGTCATCCTGTCTTGAAGCGGGCACAAAAGAAAAACCAACCTTTTTTTTGAGTTTTCACTATCATTTGTATGAATTATCATACATGTATTAACATAACTAAAGGGGTTTAATAAAAAAATGAATGGATGGGTAGAAACACCAAAATACACAAAGGATTAGTAACGCAAATTTTTTTAAATATCCAAAAGAGCATTTATACATAATAGAAAAAGAATACTAATTGGGGCTTTAAGTTGGTAGAAAAAATCAGGCAGTACTCCCTACAATTCCGATCCAGAGTATGCTCCCATCCACTGATTAAATAAATGACTATCAGGAACGAAATAATCCTTTACTTTTGTTTTCATTAATTCACTTTTTTTTTTGAGTCCCTTTTTAGTTGCACAAAAAAAGGCTAGGAGCGAAAGAAAAAGTGATACCCTTTTTCTTTTTTTTTCTTACATCTATATTCTAGGAAGATGGAATTCATGTCATAATTCAGAAAACGAATGTATAATTCTTTTTTGTAATCGAAAATGATGGAGAAGTTATTGAGAATTCTATAAAGAGTATTTTATTGAAGAATTCAGTTATTACTCAACAAATTCCAATTTTTTTTTAAAGGGATAAGATCAATTCAGAAGTACTTTTTGTATCTTTTATTTATTCAAATAAAATTTGAAATGTATTTTTCTTTATTATTAATTTTTTCATTAAATAAAACAAAACAGACAGAATTCAATTGGTCTAATTCAGAACCGTCCGATAAAATCGAATCTTATCCATTTTATAAATATATCAAGAGATAAATAATCGGTCTGGTCCTTAGATTTATTGAAGGCTTAAAAGGAGCCGTATGAGGTGAAAAATCTCATGTACGGTTCTGTAATAGAGATGGGAACAGTAATGTTATCACCGACTAGGATTATCTAACAGCTTAAGTACAGTTGATATAGTTGAAGCGCAATCCAAATATGGTTTTTGGGGATGGAATTTGTGGCGTCAACCTATGGGTTTCATCGTTTTTCTAATTTCTTCTTTAGCAGAATGTGAAAGATTACCTTTTGATTTACCAGAAGCGGAAGAAGAATTAATAGCGGGTTATCAAACCGAATATTCGGGTATCAAATTTGGCTTATTTTACATTGCTTCCTATTTAAACCTATTAATTTCTTCCTTGTTTGTAACAGTTCTTTACTTTGGTGGTCCGAATATCTCTATTCCGTACATATTTGTTTCTGAATTTTTTGAAATAAATAAAGCATATGGAGTTTTTGTAACAACAATTGGTATCTTTATTACACTAGCTAAAACTTATTTGTTCTTATTCGTTTCTATCACAACAAGATGGACTTTACCTAGGCTAAGAATAGATCAATTATTAAATTTTGGATGGAAGTTTCTTTTACCCATTTCTCTCGGTAATCTATTATTAACAACTTCGTCTCAATTGTTTTCACTATAAAAAACGGACCTTCTATATTCATAACTTGTCTCAAACAAGAGAAAGAAAAAAAACAAAAATAATCAGAGATATTCACGATATGTTCCTTATGATAACTGGATTTATGAATTATGGTCAACAAACAGTCCGAGCTGCAAGGTACATTGGTCAAAGTTTCACGATTACCTTATCTCACGCAAATCGTTTACCTGTAACTATTCAATATCCTTATGAAAAAATAATCACATCGGAACGTTTCCGTGGTCGAATACATTTCGAATTTGATAAATGCATTGCTTGTGAAGTATGTGTTCGTGTATGTCCCATAGATCTACCCGTTGTTGATTGGAAACTGGAAACTGATATTCGAAAGAAACGATTGCTTAATTACAGTATTGATTTCGGAATCTGTATATTTTGTGGTAACTGTATTGAGTATTGTCCAACAAATTGTTTATCAATGACTGAAGAATATGAACTTTCGACTTATGATCGTCACGAATTGAATTATAATCAAATTGCTTTGGGCCGTTTACCAGTGTCAGTAATTGATGATTATACAATTCGAACAATTCAAATAAAATTAAGTTAATTATAATATAATTATAAAATCTTTTTCTAAAAATAAAGATTATATAAATCAAATCATATTCGATATATTTCTATATATAAATATATGTATTTGAATAATATATATGAATAATATAAATTTGGATAATAAGAAAAATGTTATTAAAAAAAAAGAATAAATCTTAGAGGTAGATATTTTTATATTAGATATTCTATTAGTAGAAATATTCGATACATATATTATATATATACTTTAGTTTTCGTATAGTTTCAAACTACTCTTTCATAGAAAGAATGGAATGACATTGATCCTATAACTGTACCTATAGCAATTCACACTTATTATCTTAGGATTTGATTGAATTCAATGCGGAGAGAAATTTAGTATTTAGTATATAATTTTTTTCCTGGTCATATCAATAAAGTCATGAAATTTCGATTTATTTATCTCTTATTTTACATATAATGGATTTGCCTGAACCGATACATGATTTTCTTTTAGTCTTTCTGGGATCGGGTCTTATATTAGGAAGTCTAGGAGTAATATTACTTACCAACCCAATTTTTTCTGCTTTTTCGTTGGGACTGGTTCTTGTTTGTATATCTTTAGTCTATATTTTATCAAACTCCCATTTTGTAGCTGCATCGCAGCTACTTATTTACGTGGGCGCTATAAATGTTTTAATCATATTTGCTGTAATGTTCATGAATAGGTCAGAATATTACCAAGATTTTCGTCTTTGGACCATTGGGGATGGAATTACTTTGATGGTTTGTACAAGTATTTTTGTTTCACTAATAACTACTATTCCAGATACATCATGGTACGGGATTATTTGGACTGTGAGACCAAATCAGATTATAGAACAAGATTTTATAAGTACTAGTCAACAAATTGGAATTCATTTATCAACAGATTTTTTTCTTCCATTTGAACTCATTTCCATAATTCTTTTAGCTGCTTTGATAGGTGCAATTGTTGTGGCTCGCCAATAAGAACTTATTCTAACTAATAATCTAAATCTGAATTCTATTTTGTTTAATTTTCTCCCAGTTATTTCCGTTGAATTCTTGTTCATATTGATGAAATGAATCAAAATTGGTAAGGAGTTGGTCAATGATGTTCGAGCATGTACTTATTTTGAGTGCCTATTTATTTTCTATGGGTATCTATGGATTAATCACGAGTCGAAATATGGTTAGAGCCCTTATGTGTCTTGAACTTATACTGAATGCAGTTAATATAAATTTCGTAACCTTTTCTGATTTTTTTGATAGTCGCCAATTAAAAGGAAATATTTTTTCAATTTTTGTTATAGCTGTTGCAGCCGCTGAAGCAGCTATCGGACCTGCTATTGTTTCCTCAATTTATCGTAACAAAAAATCAACCCGTATGAATCAATTGAATTTGTTGAATAAATAGTATTGATTATAATAAATCATAAAAAGTAGAATTTAGAATGAATAGTGTAATATTTATCAATTCAAATTAGCATGTATGATACGCAACTTAGAATCATGTTTGTGAAAATAAATAAAAGAAATCAAAGTATTTTGGTCCTATTCTCTTCTTATGAATTGATCTATAAGTCTATTTTTATTAGCAAAATTCTGATAAATCATTGATTCATCTGGTGTCTAAATATAGAATTCATTTACGAGTTTACTAGATCGAAAATTTTCAATTTTTGATGTTCAAAGATTTCTATAGATTCAATGTCACATTCAGTAAAGATTTATGATACATGTATAGGATGTACTCAATGTGTTCGAGCCTGCCCCACAGATGTATTAGAAATGATACCTTGGGACGGATGTAAAGCTAAGCAAATTGCTTCTGCCCCAAGAACAGAGGACTGTGTTGGTTGTAAGAGGTGTGAATCCGCCTGTCCGACGGATTTCTTAAGTGTTCGAGTTTATTTATGGCATGAGACAACTCGAAGCATGGGTCTAGCTTATTGATACGTTTCAAAAAACACCACACAAATACGTTTTTTTTTACTGACAAAAACCCGCGCTCAAAATAGAAAAAAAATTGCTTTTCTATTTTGAGCGCGGGTTTTTCTGGTCTAAGTATATCTTATTTTTATCACGAATTATTTTCCTTGGTTAACAATAATTGTAGTTTTGCCAATAGCTGGAGGTTCCTTAATTTTCTTATTTCCTCATAAAGGAAATAAGGTGATTAGGTGGTATACTATTTGTATATGCTTAATGGATCTCCTTCTAACAACCTATGCATTTTGTTATCATTTAGAATTGGATGATCCACTAATTCAATTGACAGAGAATTATAAATGGATCCATTTTTTTGACTTTTACTGGAGATTCGGAATAGATGGACTCTCTTTAGGACCCATTTTATTGACAGGATTTATCACCACTTTAGCTACGTTAGCAGCTCAGCCGGTTACTCGAGAATCACCATTTTTTTATTTCCTGATGTTAGCAATGTATAGTGGTCAAATAGGATCATTTTCTTCTCGAGACATTTTACTTTTTTTCATCATGTGGGAATTAGAATTAATTCCCGTTTATCTACTTTTATCTATGTGGGGGGGTAAGAAACGTTTGTATTCAGCTACAAAGTTTATTTTGTACACTGCAGGAAGTTCCATTTTTTTATTAATGGGAATTCTGGCTATGGGTTTATATGGTTCTAATGAACCAACATTAAATTTTGAATCATTAACTAATCAATCGTATCCCATGGCGCTGGAAATAATTTTCTATATGGGATTTTTTATTGCTTTTACTGTCAAATCGCCAATTATACCTTTCCATACATGGTTACCAGACACCCACGGGGAGGCACATTACAGCACTTGTATGCTTTTAGCCGGAATCTTATTAAAAATGGGAGCATATGGATTGGTTCGAATTAATATGGAATTATTATCCCGCGCTCATTCTATATTTTGCCCCTGGTTAATGCTATTAGGTTCAATTCAAATAATCTATGCAGCTTCAACATCTCTTGGTCAACGTAATTTAAAAAAAAGAATAGCTTATTCCTCAGTATCTCATATGGGTTTCTTAATTATAGGAATTAGTTCTATAAGCGATACGGGACTTAATGGCGCTATTTTACAAATAATCTCTCATGGATTTATTGGCGCTGCGCTTTTTTTCTTG
>NW_020874416.1:0-35934 GCF_003935025.1 Abrus precatorius | reverse complement strand
CTTCTACCCCTTTTTGCCACCTTTTTTGCAGCTTTTTGCACCCAAGTTCCGTTTTTGTCTCTTTTGGTCCCCTTATGCCTTACCGACAAAGGAAGATGTGCGAAACTCGTCTCAGGCCACTGAAACTCCTTGAATATCACTCCTAGGACTCAAAGGAAGGCTTTCTCACCACCTTCTCCCCTTTTGGCACTTTCTGGCGCTTTTGGACCCAAGTTCCAGTTTTGCTTCATTTGGTCCCTTTTGCTTACCGGCAAAGAAGACGTGCGAAACTCGTCTCAGCCACTGAAACTCCTTGAATATCACTCCTAGGACTCAAAGGAAGGCTTTCTCACCACCTTCTCCCCTTTTGGCACTTTCTGGCGCTTTTGGACCCAAGTTCCAGTTTTGGTCTCTTTTGGTCCCTTTTGCTTACCGGCAAAGGAAGACGTGCGAAACTCGTCTCAGGCCACTGAAACTCCTTGAATATCACTCCTAGGACTCAAAGGAAGGCTTTCTCACCACCTTCTCCCCTTTTGGCACTTTCTGGCGCTTTTGGACCAAGTTCCAGTTTTGGTCTCTTTTGGTCCCCTTTTGCTTACCGGCAAAGGAAGACGTGCGAAACTCGTCTCAGGCCACTGAAACTCCTTGAATATCACTCCTAGGACTCAAAGGAAGGCTTTCTCACCACCTTCTCCCCTTTTGGCACTTTCTGGAGCTTTTGGACCCAAGTTCCAGTTTTGGTCTCTTTTGGTCCCTTTTGCTTACCGGCAAAGGAAGACGTGCGAAACTCGTCTCAGGCCACTGAAACTCCTTGAATATCACTCCTAGGACTCAAAGGAAGGCTTTCTCACCACCTTCTCCCCTTTTGGCACTTTCTGGCGCTTTTGGACCCAAGTTCCAGTTTTGGTCTCTTTTGGTCCCCTTTTGCTTACCGGCAAAGGAAGACGTGCGAAACTCGTCTCAGGCCACTGAAACTCCTTGAATATCACTCCTAGGACTCAAAGGAAGGCTTTCTCACCACCTTCTCCCCTTTTGGCACTTTCTGGAGCTTTTGGACCCAAGTTCCAGTTTTGGTCTCTTTTGGTCCCCTTTTGCTTACCGGCAAAGGAAGACGTGCGAAACTCGTCTCAGGCCACTGAAACTCCTTGAATATCACTCCTAGGACTCAAAGGAAGGCTTTCTCACCACCTTCTCCCCTTTTGGCACTTTCTGGCGCTTTTGGACCCAAGTTCCAGTTTTGGTCTCTTTTGGTCCCTTTTGCTTACCGGCAAAGGAAGACGTGCGAAACTCGTCTCAGGCCACTGAAACTCCTTGAATATCACTCCTAGGACTCAAAGGAAGGCTTTCTCACCACCTTCTCCCCTTTGGCACTTTCTGGCGCTTTTGGACCCAAGTTCCAGTTTTGGTCTCTTTTGGTCCCCTTTTGCTTACCGGCAAAGGAAGACGTGCGAAACTCGTCTCAGGCCACTGAAACTCCTTGAATATCACTCCTAGGACTCAAAGGAAGGCTTTCTCACCACCTTCTCCCCTTTTGGCACTTTCTGGAGCTTTTGGACCCAAGTTTCCAGTTTGGTCTCTTTTGGTCCCCTTTTGCTTACCGGCAAAGGAAGACGTGCGAAACTCGTCTCAGGCCACTGAAACTCCTTGAATATCACTCCTAGGACTCAAAGGAAGGCTTTCTCACCACCTTCTCCCCTTTGGCACTTTCTGGAGCTTTTGGACCCAAGTTCCAGTTTTGGTCTCTTTTGGTCCCCTTTTGCTTACCGGCAAAGGAAGACGTGCGAAACTCGTCTCAGGCCACTGAAACTCCTTGAATATCACTCCTAGGACTCAAAGGAAGGCTTTCTCACCACCTTCTCCCCTTTGGCACTTTCTGGCGCTTTTGGACCCAAGTTCCAGTTTTGGTCTCTTTTGGTCCCCTTTTGCTTACCGGCAAAGAAGACGTGCGAAACTCGTCTCAGGCCACTGAAACTCCTTGAATATCACTCCTAGGACTCAAAGAAGGCTTTCTCACCACCTTCTCCCTTTTGGCACTTTCTGGAGCTTTTGGACCCAAGTTCCAGTTTTGGTCTCTTTTGGTCCCCTTTTGCTTACCGGCAAAGGAAGACGTGCGAAACTCGTCTCAGGCCACTGAAACTCCTTGAATATCACTCCTAGGACTCAAAGGAAGGCTTTCTCACCACCTTCTCCCCTTTTGGCACTTTCTGGCGCTTTTGGACCCAAGTTCCAGTTTTGGTCTCTTTTGGTCCCCTTTTGCTTACCGGCAAAGGAAGACGTGCGAAACTCGTCTCAGGCCACTGAAACTCCTTGAATATCACTCCTAGGACTCAAAGGAAGGCTTTCTCACCACCTTCTCCCCTTTTGGCACTTTCTGGCGCTTTTGGACCCAAGTTCCAGTTTTGGTCTCTTTTGGTCCCCTTTTGCTTACCGGCAAAGGAAGACGTGCGAAACTCGTCTCAGGCCACTGAAACTCCTTGAATATCACTCCTAGGACTCAAAGGAAGGCTTTCTCACCACCTTCTCCCCTTTTGGCACTTTCTGGGCTTTTGGACCCAAGTTCCAGTTTTGGTCTCTTTTGGTCCCCTTTTGCTTACCGGCAAAGGAAGACGTGCGAAACTCGTCTCAGGCCACTGAAACTCCTTGAATATCACTCCTAGGACTCAAAGGAAGGCTTTCTCACCACCTTCTCCCCTTTTGGCACTTTCTGGCGCTTTTGGACCCAAGTTCCAGTTTTGGTCTCTTTTGGTCCCCTTTTGCTTACCGGCAAAGGAAGACGTGCGAAACTCGTCTCAGGCCACTGAAACTCCTTGAATATCACTCCTAGGACTCAAAGGAAGGCTTTCTCACCACCTTCTCCCCTTTTGGCACTTTCTGGCGCTTTTGGACCCAAGTTCCAGTTTTGGTCTCTTTTGGTCCCCTTTTGCTTACCGGCAAAGGAAGACGTGCGAAACTCGTCTCAGGCCACTGAAACTCCTTGAATATCACTCCTAGGACTCAAAGGAAGGCTTTCTCACCACCTTCTCCCCTTTTGGCACTTTCTGGAGCTTTTGGACCCAAGTTCCAGTTTTGGTCTCTTTTGGTCCCCTTTTGCTTACCGGCAAAGGAAGACGTGCGAAACTCGTCTCAGGCCACTGAAACTCCTTGAATATCACTCCTAGGACTCAAAGGAAGGCTTTCTCACCACCTTCTCCCCTTTTGGCACTTTCTGGCGCTTTTGGACCCAAGTTCCAGTTTTGGTCTCTTTTGGTCCCCTTTTGCTTACCGGCAAAGGAAGACGTGCGAAACTCGTCTCAGGCCACTGAAACTCCTTGAATATCACTCCTAGGACTCAAAGGAAGGCTTTCTCACCACCTTCTCCCCTTTTGGCACTTTCTGGAGCTTTTGGACCCAAGTTCCAGTTTTGGTCTCTTTTGGTCCCCTTTTGCTTACCGGCAAAGGAAGACGTGCGAAACTCGTCTCAGGCCACTGAAACTCCTTGAATATCACTCCTAGGACTCAAAGGAAGGCTTTCTCACCACCTTCTCCCCTTTTGGCACTTTCTGGCGCTTTTGGACCCAAGTTCCAGTTTTGGTCTCTTTTGGTCCCCTTTTGCTTACCGGCAAAGGAAGACGTGCGAAACTCGTCTCAGGCCACTGAAACTCCTTGAATATCACTCCTAGGACTCAAAGGAAGGCTTTCTCACCACCTTCTCCCTTTTGGCACTTTCTGGAGCTTTTGGACCCAAGTTCCAGTTTTGGTCTCTTTTGGTCCCCTTTTGCTTACCGGCAAAGGAAGACGTGCGAAACTCGTCTCAGGCCACTGAAACTCCTTGAATATCACTCCTAGGACTCAAAGGAAGGCTTTCTCACCACCTTCTCCCCTTTTGGCACTTTCTGGAGCTTTTGGACCCAAGTTCCAGTTTTGGTCTCTTTTGGTCCCCTTTTGCTTACCGGCAAAGGAAGACGTGCGAAACTCGTCTCAGGCCACTGAAACTCCTTGAATATCACTCCTAGGACTCAAAGGAAGGCTTTCTCACCACCTTCTCCCCTTTTGGCACTTTCTGGCGCTTTTGGACCCAAGTTCCAGTTTTGGTCTCTTTTGGTCCCCTTTTGCTTACCGGCAAAGGAAGACGTGCGAAACTCGTCTCAGGCCACTGAAACTCCTTGAATATCACTCCTAGGACTCAAAGGAAGGCTTTCTCACCACCTTCTCCCCTTTTGGCACTTTCTGGAGCTTTTGGACCCAAGTTCCAGTTTTGGTCTCTTTTGGTCCCCTTTTGCTTACCGGCAAAGGAAGACGTGCGAAACTCGTCTCAGGCCACTGAAACTCCTTGAATATCACTCCTAGGACTCAAAGGAAGGCTTTCTCACCACCTTCTCCCCTTTTGGCACTTTCTGGAGCTTTTGGACCCAAGTTCCAGTTTTGGTCTCTTTTGGTCCCTTTTGCTTACCGGCAAAGGAAGACGTGCGAAACTCGTCTCAGGCCACTGAAACTCCTTGAATATCACTCCTAGGACTCAAAGGAAGGCTTTCTCACCACCTTCTCCCCTTTTGGCACTTTCTGGAGCTTTTGGACCCAAGTTCCAGTTTTGGTCTCTTTTGGTCCCCTTTTGCTTACCGGCAAAGGAAGACGTGCGAAACTCGTCTCAGGCCACTGAAACTCCTTGAATATCACTCCTAGGACTCAAAGGAAGGCTTTCTCACCACCTTCTCCCCTTTTGGCACTTTCTGGCGCTTTTGGACCCAAGTTCCAGTTTTGGTCTCTTTTGGTCCCCTTTTGCTTACCGGCAAAGGAAGACGTGCGAAACTCGTCTCAGGCCACTGAAACTCCTTGAATATCACTCCTAGGACTCAAAGGAAGGCTTTCTCACCACCTTCTCCCCTTTTGGCACTTTCTGGAGCTTTTGGACCCAAGTTCCAGTTTTGGTCTCTTTTGGTCCCTTTTGCTTACCGGCAAAGGAAGACGTGCGAAACTCGTCTCAGGCCACTGAAACTCCTTGAATATCACTCCTAGGACTCAAAGGAAGGCTTTCTCACCACCTTCTCCCCTTTTGGCACTTTCTGGCGCTTTTGGACCCAAGTTCCAGTTTTGGTCTCTTTTGGTCCCCTTTTGCTTACCGGCAAAGGAAGACGTGCGAAACTCGTCTCAGGCCACTGAAACTCCTTGAATATCACTCCTAGGACTCAAAGGAAGGCTTTCTCACCACCTTCTCCCCTTTTGGCACTTTCTGGAGCTTTTGGACCCAAGTTCCAGTTTTGGTCTCTTTTGGTCCCTTTTGCTTACCGGCAAAGGAAGACGTGCGAAACTCGTCTCAGGCCACTGAAACTCCTTGAATATCACTCCTAGGACTCAAAGGAAGGCTTTCTCACCACCTTCTCCCCTTTTGGCACTTTCTGGCGCTTTTGGACCCAAGTTCCAGTTTTGGTCTCTTTTGGTCCCCTTTTGCTTACCGGCAAAGGAAGACGTGCGAAACTCGTCTCAGGCCACTGAAACTCCTTGAATATCACTCCTAGGACTCAAAGGAAGGCTTTCTCACCACCTTCTCCCCTTTTGGCACTTTCTGGCGCTTTTGGACCCAAGTTCCAGTTTTGGTCTCTTTTGGTCCCTTTTGCTTACCGGCAAAGGAAGACGTGCGAAACTCGTCTCAGGCCACTGAAACTCCTTGAATATCACTCCTAGGACTCAAAGGAAGGCTTTCTCACCACCTTCTCCCCTTTTGGCACTTTCTGGCGCTTTTGGACCCAAGTTCCAGTTTTGGTCTCTTTTGGTCCCCTTTTGCTTACCGGCAAAGGAAGACGTGCGAAACTCGTCTCAGGCCACTGAAACTCCTTGAATATCACTCCTAGGACTCAAAGGAAGGCTTTCTCACCACCTTCTCCCCTTTTGGCACTTTCTGGAGCTTTTGGACCCAAGTTCCAGTTTTGGTCTCTTTTGGTCCCCTTTTGCTTACCGGCAAAGGAAGACGTGCGAAACTCGTCTCAGGCCACTGAAACTCCTTGAATATCACTCCTAGGACTCAAAGGAAGGCTTTCTCACCACCTTCTCCCCTTTTGGCACTTTCTGGCGCTTTTGGACCCAAGTTCCAGTTTTGGTCTCTTTTGGTCCCCTTTTGCTTACCGGCAAAGGAAGACGTGCGAAACTCGTCTCAGGCCACTGAAACTCCTTGAATATCACTCCTAGGACTCAAAGGAAGGCTTTCTCACCACCTTCTCCCTTTTGGCACTTTCTGGAGCTTTTGGACCCAAGTTCCAGTTTTGGTCTCTTTTGGTCCCCTTTTGCTTACCGGCAAAGGAAGACGTGCGAAACTCGTCTCAGGCCACTGAAACTCCTTGAATATCACTCCTAGGACTCAAAGGAAGGCTTTCTCACCACCTTCTCCCTTTTGGCACTTTCTGGCGCTTTTGGACCCAAGTTCCAGTTTTGGTCTCTTTTGGTCCCCTTTTGCTTACCGGCAAAGGAAGACGTGCGAAACTCGTCTCAGGCCACTGAAACTCCTTGAATATCACTCCTAGGACTCAAAGGAAGGCTTTCTCACCACCTTCTCCCCTTTTGGCACTTTCTGGCGCTTTTGGACCCAAGTTCCAGTTTTGGTCTCTTTTGGTCCCCTTTTGCTTACCGGCAAAGGAAGACGTGCGAAACTCGTCTCAGGCCACTGAAACTCCTTGAATATCACTCCTAGGACTCAAAGGAAGGCTTTCTCACCACCTTCTCCCCTTTTGGCACTTTCTGGCGCTTTTGGACCCAAGTTCCAGTTTTGGTCTCTTTTGGTCCCCTTTTGCTTACCGGCAAAGGAAGACGTGCGAAACTCGTCTCAGGCCACTGAAACTCCTTGAATATCACTCCTAGGACTCAAAGGAAGGCTTTCTCACCACCTTCTCCCCTTTTGGCACTTTCTGGCGCTTTTGGACCCAAGTTCCAGTTTTGGTCTCTTTTGGTCCCCTTTTGCTTACCGCAAAGGAAGACGTGCGAAACTCGTCTCAGGCCACTGAAACTCCTTGAATATCACTCCTAGGACTCAAAGGAAGGCTTTCTCACCACCTTCTCCCCTTTTGGCACTTTCTGGCGCTTTTGGACCCAAGTTCCAGTTTTGGTCTCTTTTGGTCCCCTTTTGCTTACCGGCAAAGGAAGACGTGCGAAACTCGTCTCAGGCCACTGAAACTCCTTGAATATCACTCCTAGGACTCAAAGGAAGGCTTTCTCACCACCTTCTCCCCTTTTGGCACTTTCTGGAGCTTTTGGACCCAAGTTCCAGTTTTGGTCTCTTTTGGTCCCTTTTGCTTACCGGCAAAGGAAGACGTGCGAAACTCGTCTCAGGCCACTGAAACTCCTTGAATATCACTCCTAGGACTCAAAGGAAGGCTTTCTCACCACCTTCTCCCTTTTGGCACTTTCTGGCGCTTTTGGACCCAAGTTCCAGTTTTGGTCTCTTTTGGTCCCCTTTTGCTTACCGGCAAAGGAAGACGTGCGAAACTCGTCTCAGGCCACTGAAACTCCTTGAATATCACTCCTAGGACTCAAAGGAAGGCTTTCTCACCACCTTCTCCCCTTTTGGCACTTTCTGGCGCTTTTGGACCCAAGTTCCAGTTTTGGTCTCTTTTGGTCCCCTTTTGCTTACCGGCAAAGGAAGACGTGCGAAACTCGTCTCAGGCCACTGAAACTCCTTGAATATCACTCCTAGGACTCAAAGGAAGGCTTTCTCACCACCTTCTCCCCTTTTGGCACTTTCTGGCGCTTTTGGACCCAAGTTCCAGTTTTGGTCTCTTTTGGTCCCCTTTTGCTTACCGGCAAAGGAAGACGTGCGAAACTCGTCTCAGGCCACTGAAACTCCTTGAATATCACTCCTAGGACTCAAAGGAAGGCTTTCTCACCACCTTCTCCCCTTTTGGCACTTTCTGGCGCTTTTGGACCCAAGTTCCAGTTTTGGTCTCTTTTGGTCCCCTTTTGCTTACCGGCAAAGGAAGACGTGCGAAACTCGTCTCAGGCCACTGAAACTCCTTGAATATCACTCCTAGGACTCAAAGGAAGGCTTTCTCACCACCTTCTCCCCTTTTGGCACTTTCTGGCGCTTTTGGACCCAAGTTCCAGTTTTGGTCTCTTTTGGTCCCCTTTTGCTTACCGGCAAAGGAAGACGTGCGAAACTCGTCTCAGGCCACTGAAACTCCTTGAATATCACTCCTAGGACTCAAAGGAAGGCTTTCTCACCACCTTCTCCCCTTTTGGCACTTTCTGGAGCTTTTGGACCCAAGTTCCAGTTTTGGTCTCTTTTGGTCCCCTTTTGCTTACCGGCAAAGGAAGACGTGCGAAACTCGTCTCAGGCCACTGAAACTCCTTGAATATCACTCCTAGGACTCAAAGGAAGGCTTTCTCACCACCTTCTCCCCTTTTGGCACTTTCTGGCGCTTTTGGACCCAAGTTCCAGTTTTGGTCTCTTTTGGTCCCCTTTTGCTTACCGGCAAAGGAAGACGTGCGAAACTCGTCTCAGGCCACTGAAACTCCTTGAATATCACTCCTAGGACTCAAAGGAAGGCTTTCTCACCACCTTCTCCCCTTTTGGCACTTTCTGGCGCTTTTGGACCCAAGTTCCAGTTTTGGTCTCTTTTGGTCCCCTTTTGCTTACCGGCAAAGGAAGACGTGCGAAACTCGTCTCAGGCCACTGAAACTCCTTGAATATCACTCCTAGGACTCAAAGGAAGGCTTTCTCACCACCTTCTCCCCTTTTGGCACTTTCTGGAGCTTTTGGACCCAAGTTCCAGTTTTGGTCTCTTTTGGTCCCCTTTTGCTTACCGGCAAAGGAAGACGTGCGAAACTCGTCTCAGGCCACTGAAACTCCTTGAATATCACTCCTAGGACTCAAAGGAAGGCTTTCTCACCACCTTCTCCCCTTTTGGCACTTTCTGGCGCTTTTGGACCCAAGTTCCAGTTTTGGTCTCTTTTGGTCCCCTTTTGCTTACCGGCAAAGGAAGACGTGCGAAACTCGTCTCAGGCCACTGAAACTCCTTGAATATCACTCCTAGGACTCAAAGGAAGGCTTTCTCACCACCTTCTCCCCTTTTGGCACTTTCTGGAGCTTTTGGACCCAAGTTCCAGTTTTGGTCTCTTTTGGTCCCCTTTTGCTTACCGGCAAAGGAAGACGTGCGAAACTCGTCTCAGGCCACTGAAACTCCTTGAATATCACTCCTAGGACTCAAAGGAAGGCTTTCTCACCACCTTCTCCCCTTTTGGCACTTTCTGGCGCTTTTGGACCCAAGTTCCAGTTTTGGTCTCTTTTGGTCCCCTTTTGCTTACCGGCAAAGGAAGACGTGCGAAACTCGTCTCAGGCCACTGAAACTCCTTGAATATCACTCCTAGGACTCAAAGGAAGGCTTTCTCACCACCTTCTCCCCTTTTGGCACTTTCTGGCGCTTTTGGACCCAAGTTCCAGTTTTGGTCTCTTTTGGTCCCCTTTTGCTTACCGGCAAAGGAAGACGTGCGAAACTCGTCTCAGCCACTGAAACTCCTTGAATATCACTCCTAGGACTCAAAGGAAGGCTTTCTCACCACCTTCTCCCCTTTTGGCACTTTCTGGAGCTTTTGGACCCAAGTTCCAGTTTTGGTCTCTTTTGGTCCCCTTTTGCTTACCGGCAAAGGAAGACGTGCGAAACTCGTCTCAGGCCACTGAAACTCCTTGAATATCACTCCTAGGACTCAAAGGAAGGCTTTCTCACCACCTTCTCCCTTTTGGCACTTTCTGGCGCTTTTGGACCCAAGTTCCAGTTTTGGTCTCTTTTGGTCCCCTTTTGCTTACCGGCAAAGGAAGACGTGCGAAACTCGTCTCAGGCCACTGAAACTCCTTGAATATCACTCCTAGGACTCAAAGGAAGGCTTTCTCACCACCTTCTCCCTTTTGGCACTTTCTGGCGCTTTTGGACCCAAGTTCCAGTTTTGGTCTCTTTTGGTCCCTTTTTGCTTACCGGCAAAGGAAGACGTGCGAAACTCGTCTCAGGCCACTGAAACTCCTTGAATATCACTCCTAGGACTCAAAGGAAGGCTTTCTCACCACCTTCTCCCCTTTTGGCACTTTCTGGCGCTTTTGGACCCAAGTTCCAGTTTTGGTCTCTTTTGGTCCCCTTTTGCTTACCGGCAAAGGAAGACGTGCGAAACTCGTCTCAGGCCACTGAAACTCCTTGAATATCACTCCTAGGACTCAAAGGAAGGCTTTCTCACCACCTTCTCCCCTTTTGGCACTTTCTGGCGCTTTTGGACCCAAGTTCCAGTTTTGGTCTCTTTTGGTCCCTTTTGCTTACCGGCAAAGGAAGACGTGCGAAACTCGTCTCAGGCCACTGAAACTCCTTGAATATCACTCCTAGGACTCAAAGGAAGGCTTTCTCACCACCTTCTCCCCTTTTGGCACTTTCTGGCGCTTTTGGACCCAAGTTCCAGTTTTGGTCTCTTTTGGTCCCCTTTTGCTTACCGGCAAAGGAAGACGTGCGAAACTCGTCTCAGGCCACTGAAACTCCTTGAATATCACTCCTAGGACTCAAAGGAAGGCTTTCTCACCACCTTCTCCCCTTTTGGCACTTTCTGGAGCTTTTGGACCCAAGTTCCAGTTTTGGTCTCTTTTGGTCCCCTTTTGCTTACCGGCAAAGGAAGACGTGCGAAACTCGTCTCAAGCCCCTGAAACTCCTTGAATATCACTCCTAGGACTCAAAGGAAAGCTTTCTCACCACCCCTCTCCCCTTTTTTAGGTACTTTATCTTCTGAGAAGGTGGTGAGAAAGCCTTCCTTTGAGTCCTAGGAGTGATATTCAAGGAGTTTCAGTGGCTGAGACGAGTTTCGCACGTCTTCCTTTCGGTAAGCAAAGGGGACCAAAAGAGACCAAAACTGGAACTTGGGTCCAAAAGCGCCAGAAAGTGCCAAAAGGGGAGAAGGTGGTGAGAAAGCCTTCCTTTGAGTCCTAGGAGTGATATTCAAGGAGTTTCAGTGGCATGAGACGAGTTTCGCACGTCTTCCTTTGCCGGTAAGCAAAAAGGGACCAAAAGAGACCAAAACTGGAACTTGGGTCAAAAGCTCCAGAAAGTGCAAAAGGGGAGAAGGTGGTGAGAAAGCCTTCCTTTGAGTCCTAGGAGTGATATTCAAGGAGTTTCAGTGGCCTGAGACGAGTTTCGCACGTCTTCCTTTGCGGTAAGCAAAAGGGGACCAAAAGAGACCAAAACTGGAACTTGGGTCCAAAAGCGCCAGAAAGTGCCAAAAGGGAGAAGGTGGTGAGAAAGCCTTCCTTTGAGTCCTAGGAGTGATATTCAAGGAGTTTCAGTGGCCTGAGACGAGTTTCGCACGTCTTCCTTTGCCGGTAAGCAAAAGGGGACCAAAAGAGACCAAAACTGGAACTTGGGTCCAAAAGCGCCAGAAAGTGCCAAAAGGGAGAAGGTGGTGAGAAAGCCTTCCTTTGAGTCCTAGGAGTGATATTCAAGGAGTTTCAGTGGCCTGAGACGAGTTTCGCACGTCTTCCTTTGCCGGTAAGCAAAAGGGGACCAAAAGAGACCAAAACTGGAACTTGGGTCCAAAAGCTCCAGAAAGTGCCAAAAGGGAGAAGGTGGTGAGAAAGCCTTCCTTTGAGTCCTAGGAGTGATATTCAAGGAGTTTCAGTGGCCTGAGACGAGTTTCGCACGTCTTCCTTTGCCGGTAAGCAAAAGGGGACCAAAAGAGACCAAAACTGGAACTTGGGTCCAAAAGCTCCAGAAAGTGCCAAAAGGGGAGAAGGTGGTGAGAAAGCCTTCCTTTGAGTCCTAGGAGTGATATTCAAGGAGTTTCAGTGGCCTGAGACGAGTTTCGCACGTCTTCCTTTGCCGGTAAGCAAAAGGGGACCAAAAGAGACCAAAACTGGAACTTGGGTCCAAAAGCGCCAGAAAGTGCCAAAAGGGGAGAAGGTGGTGAGAAAGCCTTCCTTTGAGTCCTAGGAGTGATATTCAAGGAGTTTCAGTGGCCTGAGACGAGTTTCGCACGTCTTCCTTTGCCGGTAAGCAAAAGGGGACCAAAAGAGACCAAAACTGGAACTTGGGTCCAAAAGCCCAGAAAGTGCCAAAAGGGGAGAAGGTGGTGAGAAAGCCTTCCTTTGAGTCCTAGGAGTGATATTCAAGGAGTTTCAGTGGCCTGAGACGAGTTTCGCACGTCTTCCTTTGCCGGTAAGCAAAAGGGACCAAAAGAGACCAAAACTGGAACTTGGGTCCAAAAGCTCCAGAAAGTGCCAAAAGGGGAGAAGGTGGTGAGAAAGCCTTCCTTTGAGTCCTAGGAGTGATATTCAAGGAGTTTCAGTGGCCTGAGACGAGTTTCGCACGTCTTCCTTTGCCGGTAAGCAAAAGGGGACCAAAAGAGACCAAAACTGGAACTTGGGTCCAAAAGCTCCAGAAAGTGCCAAAAGGGGAGAAGGTGGTGAGAAAGCCTTCCTTTGAGTCCTAGGAGTGATATTCAAGGAGTTTCAGTGGCCTGAGACGAGTTTCGCACGTCTTCCTTTGCCGGTAAGCAAAAGGGGACCAAAAGAGACCAAAACTGGAACTTGGGTCCAAAAGCGCCAGAAAGTGCCAAAAGGGGAGAAGGTGGTGAGAAAGCCTTCCTTTGAGTCCTAGGAGTGATATTCAAGGAGTTTCAGTGGCCTGAGACGAGTTTCGCACGTCTTCCTTTGCCGGTAAGCAAAAGGGGACCAAAAGAGACCAAAACTGGAACTTGGGTCCAAAAGCGCCAGAAAGTGCCAAAAGGGGAGAAGGTGGTGAGAAAGCCTTCCTTTGAGTCCTAGGAGTGATATTCAAGGAGTTTCAGTGGCTGAGACGAGTTTCGCACGTCTTCCTTTGCCGGTAAGCAAAAGGGACCAAAAGAGACCAAAACTGGAACTTGGGTCCAAAAGCTCCAGAAAGTGCCAAAAGGGGAGAAGGTGGTGAGAAAGCCTTCCTTTGAGTCCTAGGAGTGATATTCAAGGAGTTTCAGTGGCCTGAGACGAGTTTCGCACGTCTTCCTTTGCCGGTAAGCAAAAGGGGACCAAAAGAGACCAAAACTGGAACTTGGGTCCAAAAGCGCCAGAAAGTGCCAAAAGGGGAGAAGGTGGTGAGAAAGCCTTCCTTTGAGTCCTAGGAGTGATATTCAAGGAGTTTCAGTGGCCTGAGACGAGTTTCGCACGTCTTCCTTTGCCGGTAAGCAAAAGGGGACCAAAAGAGACCAAAACTGGAACTTGGGTCCAAAAGCTCCAGAAAGTGCCAAAAGGGGAGAAGGTGGTGAGAAAGCCTTCCTTTGAGTCCTAGGAGTGATATTCAAGGAGTTTCAGTGGCCTGAGACGAGTTTCGCACGTCTTCCTTTGCCGGTAAGCAAAAGGGGACCAAAAGAGACCAAAACTGGAACTTGGGTCCAAAAGCGCCAGAAAGTGCCAAAAGGGGAGAAGGTGGTGAGAAAGCCTTCCTTTGAGTCCTAGGAGTGATATTCAAGGAGTTTCAGTGGCCTGAGACGAGTTTCGCACGTCTTCCTTTGCCGGTAAGCAAAAGGGGACCAAAAGAGACCAAAACTGGAACTTGGGTCCAAAAGCTCCAGAAAGTGCCAAAAGGGGAGAAGGTGGTGAGAAAGCCTTCCTTTGAGTCCTAGGAGTGATATTCAAGGAGTTTCAGTGGCCTGAGACGAGTTTCGCACGTCTTCCTTTGCCGGTAAGCAAAAGGGACCAAAAGAGACCAAAACTGGAACTTGGGTCCAAAAGCTCCAGAAAGTGCCAAAAGGGGAGAAGGTGGTGAGAAAGCCTTCCTTTGAGTCCTAGGAGTGATATTCAAGGAGTTTCAGTGGCCTGAGACGAGTTTCGCACGTCTTCCTTTGCCGGTAAGCAAAAGGGGACCAAAAGAGACCAAAACTGGAACTTGGGTCCAAAAGCTCCAGAAAGTGCCAAAAGGGGAGAAGGTGGTGAGAAAGCCTTCCTTTGAGTCCTAGGAGTGATATTCAAGGAGTTTCAGTGGCCTGAGACGAGTTTCGCACGTCTTCCTTTGCCGGTAAGCAAAAGGGGACCAAAAGAGACCAAAACTGGAACTTGGGTCCAAAAGCTCCAGAAAGTGCCAAAAGGGGAGAAGGTGGTGAGAAAGCCTTCCTTTGAGTCCTAGGAGTGATATTCAAGGAGTTTCAGTGGCCTGAGACGAGTTTCGCACGTCTTCCTTTGCCGGTAAGCAAAAGGGGACCAAAAGAGACCAAAACTGGAACTTGGGTCCAAAAGCTCCAGAAAGTGCCAAAAGGGGAGAAGGTGGTGAGAAAGCCTTCCTTTGAGTCCTAGGAGTGATATTCAAGGAGTTTCAGTGGCCTGAGACGAGTTTCGCACGTCTTCCTTTGCCGGTAAGCAAAAGGGGACCAAAAGAGACCAAAACTGGAACTTGGGTCCAAAAGCTCCAGAAAGTGCCAAAAGGGGAGAAGGTGGTGAGAAAGCCTTCCTTTGAGTCCTAGGAGTGATATTCAAGGAGTTTCAGTGGCCTGAGACGAGTTTCGCACGTCTTCCTTTGCCGGTAAGCAAAAGGGGACCAAAAGAGACCAAAACTGGAACTTGGGTCCAAAAGCTCCAGAAAGTGCCAAAAGGGGAGAAGGTGGTGAGAAAGCCTTCCTTTGAGTCCTAGGAGTGATATTCAAGGAGTTTCAGTGGCCTGAGACGAGTTTCGCACGTCTTCCTTTGCCGGTAAGCAAAAGGGGACCAAAAGAGACCAAAACTGGAACTTGGGTCCAAAAGCGCCAGAAAGTGCCAAAAGGGAGAAGGTGGTGAGAAAGCCTTCCTTTGAGTCCTAGGAGTGATATTCAAGGAGTTTCAGTGGCTGAGACGAGTTTCGCACGTCTTCCTTTGCCGGTAAGCAAAAGGGACCAAAAGAGACCAAAACTGGAACTTGGGTCCAAAAGCGCCAGAAAGTGCCAAAAGGGGAGAAGGTGGTGAGAAAGCCTTCCTTTGAGTCCTAGGAGTGATATTCAAGGAGTTTCAGTGGCCTGAGACGAGTTTCGCACGTCTTCCTTTGCCGGTAAGCAAAAGGGGACCAAAAGAGACCAAAACTGGAACTTGGGTCCAAAAGCTCCAGAAAGTGCCAAAAGGGGAGAAGGTGGTGAGAAAGCCTTCCTTTGAGTCCTAGGAGTGATATTCAAGGAGTTTCAGTGGCCTGAGACGAGTTTCGCACGTCTTCCTTTGCCGGTAAGCAAAAGGGGACCAAAAGAGACCAAAACTGGAACTTGGGTCCAAAAGCTCCAGAAAGTGCCAAAAGGGGAGAAGGTGGTGAGAAAGCCTTCCTTTGAGTCCTAGGAGTGATATTCAAGGAGTTTCAGTGGCCTGAGACGAGTTTCGCACGTCTTCCTTTGCCGGTAAGCAAAAGGGGACCAAAAGAGACCAAAACTGGAACTTGGGTCCAAAAGCGCCAGAAAGTGCCAAAAGGGGAGAAGGTGGTGAGAAAGCCTTCCTTTGAGTCCTAGGAGTGATATTCAAGGAGTTTCAGTGGCCTGAGACGAGTTTCGCACGTCTTCCTTTGCCGGTAAGCAAAAGGGGACCAAAAGAGACCAAAACTGGAACTTGGGTCCAAAAGCGCCAGAAAGTGCCAAAAGGGGAGAAGGTGGTGAGAAAGCCTTCCTTTGAGTCCTAGGAGTGATATTCAAGGAGTTTCAGTGGCCTGAGACGAGTTTCGCACGTCTTCCTTTGCCGGTAAGCAAAAGGGGACCAAAAGAGACCAAAACTGGAACTTGGGTCCAAAAGCTCCAGAAAGTGCCAAAAGGGGAGAAGGTGGTGAGAAAGCCTTCCTTTGAGTCCTAGGAGTGATATTCAAGGAGTTTCAGTGGCCTGAGACGAGTTTCGCACGTCTTCCTTTGCCGGTAAGCAAAAGGGGACCAAAAGAGACCAAAACTGGAACTTGGGTCCAAAAGCGCCAGAAAGTGCCAAAAGGGGAGAAGGTGGTGAGAAAGCCTTCCTTTGAGTCCTAGGAGTGATATTCAAGGAGTTTCAGTGGCCTGAGACGAGTTTCGCACGTCTTCCTTTGCCGGTAAGCAAAAGGGGACCAAAAGAGACCAAAACTGGAACTTGGGTCCAAAAGCTCCAGAAAGTGCCAAAAGGGGAGAAGGTGGTGAGAAAGCCTTCCTTTGAGTCCTAGGAGTGATATTCAAGGAGTTTCAGTGGCCTGAGACGAGTTTCGCACGTCTTCCTTTGCCGGTAAGCAAAAGGGGACCAAAAGAGACCAAAACTGGAACTTGGGTCCAAAAGCTCCAGAAAGTGCCAAAAGGGGAGAAGGTGGTGAGAAAGCCTTCCTTTGAGTCCTAGGAGTGATATTCAAGGAGTTTCAGTGGCTGAGACGAGTTTCGCACGTCTTCCTTTGCCGGTAAGCAAAAGGGGACCAAAAGAGACCAAAACTGGAACTTGGGTCCAAAAGCTCCAGAAAGTGCCAAAAGGGGAGAAGGTGGTGAGAAAGCCTTCCTTTGAGTCCTAGGAGTGATATTCAAGGAGTTTCAGTGGCCTGAGACGAGTTTCGCACGTCTTCCTTTGCCGGTAAGCAAAAGGGGACCAAAAGAGACCAAAACTGGAACTTGGGTCCAAAAGCTCCAGAAAGTGCCAAAAGGGGAGAAGGTGGTGAGAAAGCCTTCCTTTGAGTCCTAGGAGTGATATTCAAGGAGTTTCAGTGGCCTGAGACGAGTTTCGCACGTCTTCCTTTGCCGGTAAGCAAAAGGGGACCAAAAGAGACCAAAACTGGAACTTGGGTCCAAAAGCTCCAGAAAGTGCCAAAAGGGGAGAAGGTGGTGAGAAAGCCTTCCTTTGAGTCCTAGGAGTGATATTCAAGGAGTTTCAGTGGCCTGAGACGAGTTTCGCACGTCTTCCTTTGCCGGTAAGCAAAAGGGGACCAAAAGAGACCAAAACTGGAACTTGGGTCCAAAAGCTCCAGAAAGTGCCAAAAGGGGAGAAGGTGGTGAGAAAGCCTTCCTTTGAGTCCTAGGAGTGATATTCAAGGAGTTTCAGTGGCTGAGACGAGTTTCGCACGTCTTCCTTTGCCGGTAAGCAAAAGGGGACCAAAAGAGACCAAAACTGGAACTTGGGTCCAAAAGCGCCAGAAAGTGCCAAAAGGGAGAAGGTGGTGAGAAAGCCTTCCTTTGAGTCCTAGGAGTGATATTCAAGGAGTTTCAGTGGCCTGAGACGAGTTTCGCACGTCTTCCTTTGCCGGTAAGCAAAAGGGACCAAAAGAGACCAAAACTGGAACTTGGGTCCAAAAGCGCCAGAAAGTGCCAAAAGGGGAGAAGGTGGTGAGAAAGCCTTCCTTTGAGTCCTAGGAGTGATATTCAAGGAGTTTCAGTGGCCTGAGACGAGTTTCGCACGTCTTCCTTTGCCGGTAAGCAAAAGGGGACCAAAAGAGACCAAAACTGGAACTTGGGTCCAAAAGCGCCAGAAAGTGCCAAAAGGGGAGAAGGTGGTGAGAAAGCCTTCCTTTGAGTCCTAGGAGTGATATTCAAGGAGTTTCAGTGGCCTGAGACGAGTTTCGCACGTCTTCCTTTGCCGGTAAGCAAAAGGGGACCAAAAGAGACCAAAACTGGAACTTGGGTCCAAAAGCTCCAGAAAGTGCCAAAAGGGGAGAAGGTGGTGAGAAAGCCTTCCTTTGAGTCCTAGGAGTGATATTCAAGGAGTTTCAGTGGCCTGAGACGAGTTTCGCACGTCTTCCTTTGCCGGTAAGCAAAAGGGGACCAAAAGAGACCAAAACTGGAACTTGGGTCCAAAAGCGCCAGAAAGTGCCAAAAGGGGAGAAGGTGGTGAGAAAGCCTTCCTTTGAGTCCTAGGAGTGATATTCAAGGAGTTTCAGTGGCCTGAGACGAGTTTCGCACGTCTTCCTTTGCCGGTAAGCAAAAGGGGACCAAAAGAGACCAAAACTGGAACTTGGGTCCAAAAGCTCCAGAAAGTGCCAAAAGGGGAGAAGGTGGTGAGAAAGCCTTCCTTTGAGTCCTAGGAGTGATATTCAAGGAGTTTCAGTGGCCTGAGACGAGTTTCGCACGTCTTCCTTTGCCGGTAAGCAAAAGGGGACCAAAAGAGACCAAAACTGGAACTTGGGTCCAAAAGCTCCAGAAAGTGCCAAAAGGGGAGAAGGTGGTGAGAAAGCCTTCCTTTGAGTCCTAGGAGTGATATTCAAGGAGTTTCAGTGGCCTGAGACGAGTTTCGCACGTCTTCCTTTGCCGGTAAGCAAAAGGGGACCAAAAGAGACCAAAACTGGAACTTGGGTCCAAAAGCTCCAGAAAGTGCCAAAAGGGGAGAAGGTGGTGAGAAAGCCTTCCTTTGAGTCCTAGGAGTGATATTCAAGGAGTTTCAGTGGCCTGAGACGAGTTTCGCACGTCTTCCTTTGCCGGTAAGCAAAAGGGGACCAAAAGAGACCAAAACTGGAACTTGGGTCCAAAAGCGCCAGAAAGTGCCAAAAGGGGAGAAGGTGGTGAGAAAGCCTTCCTTTGAGTCCTAGGAGTGATATTCAAGGAGTTTCAGTGGCCTGAGACGAGTTTCGCACGTCTTCCTTTGCCGGTAAGCAAAAGGGGACCAAAAGAGACCAAAACTGGAACTTGGGTCCAAAAGCTCCAGAAAGTGCCAAAAGGGGAGAAGGTGGTGAGAAAGCCTTCCTTTGAGTCCTAGGAGTGATATTCAAGGAGTTTCAGTGGCCTGAGACGAGTTTCGCACGTCTTCCTTTGCCGGTAAGCAAAAGGGGACCAAAAGAGACCAAAACTGGAACTTGGGTCCAAAAGCTCCAGAAAGTGCCAAAAGGGGAGAAGGTGGTGAGAAAGCCTTCCTTTGAGTCCTAGGAGTGATATTCAAGGAGTTTCAGTGGCCTGAGACGAGTTTCGCACGTCTTCCTTTGCCGGTAAGCAAAAGGGGACCAAAAGAGACCAAAACTGGAACTTGGGTCCAAAAGCTCCAGAAAGTGCCAAAAGGGGAGAAGGTGGTGAGAAAGCCTTCCTTTGAGTCCTAGGAGTGATATTCAAGGAGTTTCAGTGGCCTGAGACGAGTTTCGCACGTCTTCCTTTGCCGGTAAGCAAAAGGGGACCAAAAGAGACCAAAACTGGAACTTGGGTCCAAAAGCTCCAGAAAGTGCCAAAAGGGGAGAAGGTGGTGAGAAAGCCTTCCTTTGAGTCCTAGGAGTGATATTCAAGGAGTTTCAGTGGCCTGAGACGAGTTTCGCACGTCTTCCTTTGCCGGTAAGCAAAAGGGGACCAAAAGAGACCAAAACTGGAACTTGGGTCCAAAAGCGCCAGAAAGTGCCAAAAGGGGAGAAGGTGGTGAGAAAGCCTTCCTTTGAGTCCTAGGAGTGATATTCAAGGAGTTTCAGTGGCCTGAGACGAGTTTCGCACGTCTTCCTTTGCCGGTAAGCAAAAGGGGACCAAAAGAGACCAAAACTGGAACTTGGGTCCAAAAGCTCCAGAAAGTGCCAAAAGGGGAGAAGGTGGTGAGAAAGCCTTCCTTTGAGTCCTAGGAGTGATATTCAAGGAGTTTCAGTGGCCTGAGACGAGTTTCGCACGTCTTCCTTTGCCGGTAAGCAAAAGGGGACCAAAAGAGACCAAAACTGGAACTTGGGTCCAAAAGCTCCAGAAAGTGCCAAAAGGGGAGAAGGTGGTGAGAAAGCCTTCCTTTGAGTCCTAGGAGTGATATTCAAGGAGTTTCAGTGGCCTGAGACGAGTTTCGCACGTCTTCCTTTGCCGGTAAGCAAAAGGGGACCAAAAGAGACCAAAACTGGAACTTGGGTCCAAAAGCGCCAGAAAGTGCCAAAAGGGGAGAAGGTGGTGAGAAAGCCTTCCTTTGAGTCCTAGGAGTGATATTCAAGGAGTTTCAGTGGCTGAGACGAGTTTCGCACGTCTTCCTTTGCCGGTAAGCAAAAGGGGACCAAAAGAGACCAAAACTGGAACTTGGGTCCAAAAGCTCCAGAAAGTGCCAAAAGGGGAGAAGGTGGTGAGAAAGCCTTCCTTTGAGTCCTAGGAGTGATATTCAAGGAGTTTCAGTGGCCTGAGACGAGTTTCGCACGTCTTCCTTTGCCGGTAAGCAAAAGGGGACCAAAAGAGACCAAAACTGGAACTTGGGTCCAAAAGCTCCAGAAAGTGCCAAAAGGGGAGAAGGTGGTGAGAAAGCCTTCCTTTGAGTCCTAGGAGTGATATTCAAGGAGTTTCAGTGGCCTGAGACGAGTTTCGCACGTCTTCCTTTGCCGGTAAGCAAAAGGGGACCAAAAGAGACCAAAACTGGAACTTGGGTCCAAAAGCTCCAGAAAGTGCCAAAAGGGGAGAAGGTGGTGAGAAAGCCTTCCTTTGAGTCCTAGGAGTGATATTCAAGGAGTTTCAGTGGCCTGAGACGAGTTTCGCACGTCTTCCTTTGCCGGTAAGCAAAAGGGGACCAAAAGAGACCAAAACTGGAACTTGGGTCCAAAAGCTCCAGAAAGTGCCAAAAGGGGAGAAGGTGGTGAGAAAGCCTTCCTTTGAGTCCTAGGAGTGATATTCAAGGAGTTTCAGTGGCCTGAGACGAGTTTCGCACGTCTTCCTTTGCCGGTAAGCAAAAGGGGACCAAAAGAGACCAAAACTGGAACTTGGGTCCAAAAGCTCCAGAAAGTGCCAAAAGGGGAGAAGGTGGTGAGAAAGCCTTCCTTTGAGTCCTAGGAGTGATATTCAAGGAGTTTCAGTGGCCTGAGACGAGTTTCGCACGTCTTCCTTTGCCGGTAAGCAAAAGGGGACCAAAAGAGACCAAAACTGGAACTTGGGTCCAAAAGCTCCAGAAAGTGCCAAAAGGGGAGAAGGTGGTGAGAAAGCCTTCCTTTGAGTCCTAGGAGTGATATTCAAGGAGTTTCAGTGGCCTGAGACGAGTTTCGCACGTCTTCCTTTGCCGGTAAGCAAAAGGGGACCAAAAGAGACCAAAACTGGAACTTGGGTCCAAAAGCTCCAGAAAGTGCCAAAAGGGGAGAAGGTGGTGAGAAAGCCTTCCTTTGAGTCCTAGGAGTGATATTCAAGGAGTTTCAGTGGCCTGAGACGAGTTTCGCACGTCTTCCTTTGCCGGTAAGCAAAAGGGGACCAAAAGAGACCAAAACTGGAACTTGGGTCCAAAAGCTCCAGAAAGTGCCAAAAGGGAGAAGGTGGTGAGAAAGCCTTCCTTTGAGTCCTAGGAGTGATATTCAAGGAGTTTCAGTGGCTGAGACGAGTTTCGCACGTCTTCCTTTGCCGGTAAGCAAAAGGGGACCAAAAGAGACCAAAACTGGAACTTGGGTCCAAAAGCTCCAGAAAGTGCCAAAAGGGGAGAAGGTGGTGAGAAAGCCTTCCTTTGAGTCCTAGGAGTGATATTCAAGGAGTTTCAGTGGCCTGAGACGAGTTTCGCACGTCTTCCTTTGCCGGTAAGCAAAAGGGGACCAAAAGAGACCAAAACTGGAACTTGGGTCCAAAAGCTCCAGAAAGTGCCAAAAGGGGAGAAGGTGGTGAGAAAGCCTTCCTTTGAGTCCTAGGAGTGATATTCAAGGAGTTTCAGTGGCCTGAGACGAGTTTCGCACGTCTTCCTTTGCCGGTAAGCAAAAGGGGACCAAAAGAGACCAAAACTGGAACTTGGGTCCAAAAGCGCCAGAAAGTGCCAAAAGGGGAGAAGGTGGTGAGAAAGCCTTCCTTTGAGTCCTAGGAGTGATATTCAAGGAGTTTCAGTGGCCTGAGACGAGTTTCGCACGTCTTCCTTTGCCGGTAAGCAAAAGGGGACCAAAAGAGACCAAAACTGGAACTTGGGTCCAAAAGCCCAGAAAGTGCCAAAAGGGGAGAAGGTGGTGAGAAAGCCTTCCTTTGAGTCCTAGGAGTGATATTCAAGGAGTTTCAGTGGCCTGAGACGAGTTTCGCACGTCTTCCTTTGCCGGTAAGCAAAAGGGGACCAAAAGAGACCAAAACTGGAACTTGGGTCCAAAAGCTCCAGAAAGTGCCAAAAGGGGAGAAGGTGGTGAGAAAGCCTTCCTTTGAGTCCTAGGAGTGATATTCAAGGAGTTTCAGTGGCCTGAGACGAGTTTCGCACGTCTTCCTTTGCCGGTAAGCAAAAGGGGACCAAAAGAGACCAAAACTGGAACTTGGGTCCAAAAGCTCCAGAAAGTGCCAAAAGGGGAGAAGGTGGTGAGAAAGCCTTCCTTTGAGTCCTAGGAGTGATATTCAAGGAGTTTCAGTGGCCTGAGACGAGTTTCGCACGTCTTCCTTTGCCGGTAAGCAAAAGGGGACCAAAAGAGACCAAAACTGGAACTTGGGTCCAAAAGCGCCAGAAAGTGCCAAAAGGGGAGAAGGTGGTGAGAAAGCCTTCCTTTGAGTCCTAGGAGTGATATTCAAGGAGTTTCAGTGGCCTGAGACGAGTTTCGCACGTCTTCCTTTGCCGGTAAGCAAAAGGGACCAAAAGAGACCAAAACTGGAACTTGGGTCCAAAAGCGCCAGAAAGTGCCAAAAGGGGAGAAGGTGGTGAGAAAGCCTTCCTTTGAGTCCTAGGAGTGATATTCAAGGAGTTTCAGTGGCCTGAGACGAGTTTCGCACGTCTTCCTTTGCCGGTAAGCAAAAGGGACCAAAAGAGACCAAAACTGGAACTTGGGTCCAAAAGCTCCAGAAAGTGCCAAAAGGGGAGAAGGTGGTGAGAAAGCCTTCCTTTGAGTCCTAGGAGTGATATTCAAGGAGTTTCAGTGGCCTGAGACGAGTTTCGCACGTCTTCCTTTGCCGGTAAGCAAAAGGGGACCAAAAGAGACCAAAACTGGAACTTGGGTCCAAAAGCTCCAGAAAGTGCCAAAAGGGGAGAAGGTGGTGAGAAAGCCTTCCTTTGAGTCCTAGGAGTGATATTCAAGGAGTTTCAGTGGCCTGAGACGAGTTTCGCACGTCTTCCTTTGCCGGTAAGCAAAAGGGGACCAAAAGAGACCAAAACTGGAACTTGGGTCCAAAAGCGCCAGAAAGTGCCAAAAGGGGAGAAGGTGGTGAGAAAGCCTTCCTTTGAGTCCTAGGAGTGATATTCAAGGAGTTTCAGTGGCCTGAGACGAGTTTCGCACGTCTTCCTTTGCCGGTAAGCAAAAGGGGACCAAAAGAGACCAAAACTGGAACTTGGGTCCAAAAGCGCCAGAAAGTGCCAAAAGGGAGAAGGTGGTGAGAAAGCCTTCCTTTGAGTCCTAGGAGTGATATTCAAGGAGTTTCAGTGGCTGAGACGAGTTTCGCACGTCTTCCTTTGCCGGTAAGCAAAAGGGGACCAAAAGAGACCAAAACTGGAACTTGGGTCCAAAAGCGCCAGAAAGTGCCAAAAGGGGAGAAGGTGGTGAGAAAGCCTTCCTTTGAGTCCTAGGAGTGATATTCAAGGAGTTTCAGTGGCCTGAGACGAGTTTCGCACGTCTTCCTTTGCCGGTAAGCAAAAGGGGACCAAAAGAGACCAAAACTGGAACTTGGGTCCAAAAGCTCCAGAAAGTGCCAAAAGGGAGAAGGTGGTGAGAAAGCCTTCCTTTGAGTCCTAGGAGTGATATTCAAGGAGTTTCAGTGGCCTGAGACGAGTTTCGCACGTCTTCCTTTGCCGGTAAGCAAAAGGGGACCAAAAGAGACCAAAACTGGAACTTGGGTCCAAAAGCTCCAGAAAGTGCCAAAAGGGGAGAAGGTGGTGAGAAAGCCTTCCTTTGAGTCCTAGGAGTGATATTCAAGGAGTTTCAGTGGCCTGAGACGAGTTTCGCACGTCTTCCTTTGCCGGTAAGCAAAAGGGGACCAAAAGAGACCAAAACTGGAACTTGGGTCCAAAAGCGCCAGAAAGTGCCAAAAGGGGAGAAGGTGGTGAGAAAGCCTTCCTTTGAGTCCTAGGAGTGATATTCAAGGAGTTTCAGTGGCCTGAGACGAGTTTCGCACGTCTTCCTTTGCCGGTAAGCAAAAGGGGACCAAAAGAGACCAAAACTGGAACTTGGGTCCAAAAGCTCCAGAAAGTGCCAAAAGGGAGAAGGTGGTGAGAAAGCCTTCCTTTGAGTCCTAGGAGTGATATTCAAGGAGTTTCAGTGGCCTGAGACGAGTTTCGCACGTCTTCCTTTGCCGGTAAGCAAAAGGGGACCAAAAGAGACCAAAACTGGAACTTGGGTCCAAAAGCTCCAGAAAGTGCCAAAAGGGGAGAAGGTGGTGAGAAAGCCTTCCTTTGAGTCCTAGGAGTGATATTCAAGGAGTTTCAGTGGCCTGAGACGAGTTTCGCACGTCTTCCTTTGCCGGTAAGCAAAAGGGGACCAAAAGAGACCAAAACTGGAACTTGGGTCCAAAAGCTCCAGAAAGTGCCAAAAGGGGAGAAGGTGGTGAGAAAGCCTTCCTTTGAGTCCTAGGAGTGATATTCAAGGAGTTTCAGTGGCCTGAGACGAGTTTCGCACGTCTTCCTTTGCCGGTAAGCAAAAGGGGACCAAAAGAGACCAAAACTGGAACTTGGGTCCAAAAGCTCCAGAAAGTGCCAAAAGGGGAGAAGGTGGTGAGAAAGCCTTCCTTTGAGTCCTAGGAGTGATATTCAAGGAGTTTCAGTGGCCTGAGACGAGTTTCGCACGTCTTCCTTTGCCGGTAAGCAAAAGGGGACCAAAAGAGACCAAAACTGGAACTTGGGTCCAAAAGCTCCAGAAAGTGCCAAAAGGGGAGAAGGTGGTGAGAAAGCCTTCCTTTGAGTCCTAGGAGTGATATTCAAGGAGTTTCAGTGGCCTGAGACGAGTTTCGCACGTCTTCCTTTGCCGGTAAGCAAAAGGGGACCAAAAGAGACCAAAACTGGAACTTGGGTCCAAAAGCGCCAGAAAGTGCCAAAAGGGGAGAAGGTGGTGAGAAAGCCTTCCTTTGAGTCCTAGGAGTGATATTCAAGGAGTTTCAGTGGCCTGAGACGAGTTTCGCACGTCTTCCTTTGCCGGTAAGCAAAAGGGGACCAAAAGAGACCAAAACTGGAACTTGGGTCCAAAAGCTCCAGAAAGTGCCAAAAGGGGAGAAGGTGGTGAGAAAGCCTTCCTTTGAGTCCTAGGAGTGATATTCAAGGAGTTTCAGTGGCCTGAGACGAGTTTCGCACGTCTTCCTTTGCCGGTAAGCAAAAGGGGACCAAAAGAGACCAAAACTGGAACTTGGGTCCAAAAGCGCCAGAAAGTGCCAAAAGGGGAGAAGGTGGTGAGAAAGCCTTCCTTTGAGTCCTAGGAGTGATATTCAAGGAGTTTCAGTGGCCTGAGACGAGTTTCGCACGTCTTCCTTTGCCGGTAAGCAAAAGGGGACCAAAAGAGACCAAAACTGGAACTTGGGTCCAAAAGCGCCAGAAAGTGCCAAAAGGGGAGAAGGTGGTGAGAAAACCTTCCTTTGAGTCCTAGGAGTGATATTCAAGGAGTTTCAGGGGCCTGAGACGAGTTTCGCACGTCTTCCTTTGCCGGTAAGCAAAAGGGGACCAAAAGAGACCAAAACTGGAACTTGGGTCCAAAAGCGCCAGAAAGTGCCAAAAGGAGAGAAGGTGGTGAGAAAGCCTTCCTTTGAGTCCTAGGAGTGATATTCAAGGAGTTTCAGTGGCCTGAGACGAGTTTCGCACGTCTTCCTTTGCCGGTAAGCAAAAGGGACCAAAAGAGACCAAAACTGGAACTTGGGTCCAAAAGCTCCAGAAAGTGCCAAAAGGGGAGAAGGTGGTGAGAAAGCCTTCCTTTGAGTCCTAGGAGTGATATTCAAGGAGTTTCAGTGGCCTGAGACGAGTTTCGCACGTCTTCCTTTCCGGTAAGCAAAAGGGGACCAAAAGAGACCAAAACTGGAACTTGGGTCCAAAAGCTCCAGAAAGTGCCAAAAGGGGAGAAGGTGGTGAGAAAGCCTTCCTTTGAGTCCTAGGAGTGATATTCAAGGAGTTTCAGTGGCCTGAGACGAGTTTCGCACGTCTTCCTTTGCCGGTAAGCAAAAGGGGACAAAAAGAGACCAAAACTGGAACTTGGGTCCAAAAGCTCCAGAAAGTGCCAAAAGGGGAGAAGGTGGTGAGAAAGCCTTCCTTTGAGTCCTAGGAGTGATATTCAAGGAGTTTCAGTGGCCTGAGACGAGTTTCGCACGTCTTCCTTTGCCGGTAAGCAAAAGGGGACCAAAAGAGACCAAAACTGGAACTTGGGTCCAAAAGCGCCAGAAAGTGCCAAAGGGGAGAAGGTGGTGAGAAAGCCTTCCTTTGAGTCCTAGGAGTGATATTCAAGGAGTTTCAGTGGCCTGAGACGAGTTTCGCGCGTCTTCCTTTGCCGGTAAGTAAAAGGGGACCAAAAGAGACCAAAACTGGAACTTGGGTCCAAAAGCGCCAGAAAGTGCCAAAAGGGAGAAGGTGGTGAGAAAGCCTTCCTTTGAGTCCTAGGAGTGATATTCAAGGAGTTTCAGTGGCCTGAGACGAGTTTCGCACGTCTTCCTTTGCCGGTAAGCAAAAGGGGACCAAAAGAGACCAAAACTGGAACTTGGGTCCAAAAGCTCCAGAAAGTGCCAAAAGGGGAGAAGGTGGTGAGAAAGCCTTCCTTTGAGTCCTAGGAGTGATATTCAAGGAGTTTCAGTGGCCTGAGACGAGTTTCGCACGTCTTCCTTTGCCGGTAAGCAAAAGGGGACCAAAAGAGACCAAAACTGGAACTTGGGTCCAAAAGCGCCAGAAAGTGCCAAAAGGGGAGAAGGTGGTGAGAAAGCCTTCCTTTGAGTCCTAGGAGTGATATCAAGGAGTTTCAGTGGCCTGAGACGAGTTTCGCACGTCTTCCTTTGCCGGTAAGCAAAAGGGGACCAAAAGAGACCAAAACTGGAACTTGGGTCCAAAAGCGCCAGAAAGTGCCAAAAGGGGAGAAGGTGGTGAGAAAGCCTTCCTTTGAGTCCTAGGAGTGATATTCAAGGAGTTTCAGTGGCCTGAGACGAGTTTCGCACGTCTTCCTTTGCCGGTAAGCAAAAGGGGACCAAAAGAGACCAAAACTGGAACTTGGGTCCAAAAGCGCCAGAAAGTGCCAAAAGGGGAGAAGGTGGTGAGAAAGCCTTCTTTGAGTCCTAGTAGTGATATTCAAGGAGTTTCAGTGGCCTGAGACGAGTTTCGCACGTCTTCCTTTGCCGGTAAGCAAAAGGGACCAAAAGAGACCAAAACTGGAACTTGGGTCCAAAAGCGCCAGAAAGTGCCAAAAGGGGAGAAGGTGGTGAGAAAGCCTTCCTTTGAGTCCTAGGAGTGATATTCAAGGAGTTTCAGTGGCCTGAGACGAGTTTCGCACGTCTTCCTTTGCGGTAAGCAAAAAGGGGACCAAAAGAGACCAAAACTGGAACTTGGGTCCAAAAGCGCCAGAAAGTGCCAAAAGGGGAGAAGGTGGTGAGAAAGCCTTCCTTTGAGTCCTAGGAGTGATATTCAAGGAGTTTCAGTGGCCTGAGACGAGTTTCGCACGTCTTCCTTTGCCGGTAAGCAAAAGGGGACCAAAAGAGACCAAAACTGGAACTTGGGTCAAAAGCTCCAGAAAGTGCCAAAAGGGGAGAAGGTGGTGAGAAAGCCTTCTTTGAGTCCTAGGAGTGATATTCAAGGAGTTTCAGTGGCCTGAGACGAGTTTCGCACGTCTTCCTTTGCCGGTAAGCAAAAAGGGACCAAAAGAGACCAAAACTGGAACTTGGGTCCAAAAGCTCCAGAAAGTGCCAAAAGGGGAGAAGGTGGTGAGAAAGCCTTCCTTTGAGTCCTAGGAGTGATATTCAAGGAGTTTCAGTGGCCTGAGACGAGTTTCGCACGTCTTCCTTTGCCGGTAAGCAAAAGGGGACCAAAGAGACCAAAACTGGAACTTGGGTCCAAAGCGCCAGAAAGTGCCAAAGGGGAGAAGGTGGTGAGAAAGCCTTCCTTTGAGTCCTAGGAGTGATATTCAAGGAGTTTCAGTGGCCTGAGACGAGTTTCGCACGTCTTCCTTTGCTGTAAGCAAAAGGGGACCAAAAGAGACCAAAACTGGAACTTGGGTCCAAAAGCGCCAGAAAGTGCCAAAAGGGAGAAGGTGGTGAGAAAGCCTTCCTTTGAGTCCTAGGAGTGATATTCAAGGAGTTTCAGTGGCCTGAGACGAGTTTCGCACGTCTTCCTTTGCCGGTAAGCAAAAGGGGACCAAAAGAGACCAAAACTGGAACTTGGGTCCAAAAGCGCCAGAAAGTGCCAAAAGGGGAGAAGGTGGTGAGAAAGCCTTCCTTTGAGTCCTAGGAGTGATATTCAAGGAGTTTCAGTGGCCTGAGACGAGTTTCGCACGTCTTCCTTTGCGGTAAGCAAAAGGGGACCAAAAGAGACCAAAACTGGAACTTGGGTCCAAAAGCGCCAGAAAGTGCCAAAAGGGGAGAAGGTGGTGAGAAAGCCTTCTTTTAGTCCTAGAGTGATATTCAAGGAGTTTCAGTGGCTAAGACGAGTTTCGCACGTCTTCCTTTGCCGGTAAGCAAAAGGGGACCAAAAGAGACCAAAACTGGAACTTGGGTCCAAAAGCTCCAGAAAGTGCCAAAAGGGGAGAAGGTGGTGAGAAAGCCTTCCTTTGAGTCCTAGGAGTGATATTCAAGGAGTTTCAGTGGCCTGAGACGAGTTTCGCACGTCTTCCTTTGCCGGTAAGCAAAAGGGACCAAAAGAGACCAAAACTGGAACTTGGGTCCAAAAGCTCCAGAAAGTGCCAAAAGGGGAGAAGGTGGTGAGAAAGCCTTCCTTTGAGTCCTAGGAGTGATATTCAAGGAGTTTCAGTGGCCTGAGACGAGTTTCGCACGTCTTCCTTTGCGGTAAGCAAAAGGGGACCAAAAGAGACCAAAACTGGAACTTGGGTCCAAAAGCGCCAGAAAGTGCCAAAAGGGGAGAAGGTGGTGAGAAAGCCTTCCTTTGAGTCCTAGGAGTGATATTCAAGGAGTTTCAGTGGCCTGAGACGAGTTTCGCACGTCTTCCTTTGCCGGTAAGCAAAAGGGGACCAAAAGAGACCAAAACTGGAACTTGGGTCCAAAAGCGCCAGAAAGTGCCAAAAGGGGAGAAGGTGGTGAGAAAGCCTTCCTTTGAGTCCTAGGAGTGATATTCAAGGAGTTTCAGTGGCCTAAGACGAGTTTCGCACGTCTTCCTTTGCCGGTAAGCAAAAGGGGACCAAAAGAGACCAAAACTGGAACTTGGGTCCAAAAGCGCCAGAAAGTGCCAAAAGGGAGAAGGTGGTGAGAAAGCCTTCCTTTGAGTCCTAGGAGTGATATTCAAGGAGTTTCAGTGGCCTAAGACGAGTTTCGCACGTCTTCCTTTGCCGGTAAGCAAAAGGGGACCAAAAGAGACCAAAACTGGAACTTGGGTCCAAAAGCTCCAGAAAGTGCCAAAAGGAGAGAAGGTGGTGAGAAAGCCTTCCTTTGAGTCCTAGGAGTGATATTCAAGGAGTTTCAGTGGCCTGAGACGAGTTTCGCACGTCTTCCTTTGCCGGTAAGCAAAAGGGGACCAAAAGAGACCAAAACTGGAACTTGGGTCCAAAAGCGCCAGAAAGTGCCAAAAGGGGAGAAGGTGGTGAGAAAGCCTTCCTTTGAGTCCTAGGAGTGATATTCAAGGAGTTTCAGTGGCCTGAGACGAGTTTCGCACGTCTTCCTTTGCCGGTAAGCAAAAGGGACCAAAAGAGACCAAAACTGGAACTTGGGTCCAAAAGCTCCAGAAAGTGCCAAAAGGAGAGAAGGTGGTGAGAAAGCCTTCCTTTGAGTCCTAGGAGTGATATTCAAGGAGTTTCAGTGGCCTGAGACGAGTTTCGCACGTCTTCCTTTGCCGGTAAGCAAAAGGGACCAAAAGAGACCAAAACTGGAACTTGGGTCCAAAAGCGCCAGAAAGTGCCAAAAGGGAGAAGGTGGTGAGAAAGCCTTCCTTTGAGTCCTAGGAGTGATATTCAAGGAGTTTCAGTGGCCTGAGACGAGTTTCGCACGTCTTCCTTTGCCGGTAAGCAAAAGGGGACCAAAAGAGACCAAAACTGGAACTTGGGTCCAAAAGCTCCAGAAAGTGCCAAAAGGGGAGAAGGTGGTGAGAAAGCCTTCCTTTGAGTCCTAGGAGTGATATTCAAGGAGTTTCAGTGGCCTGAGACGAGTTTCGCACGTCTTCCTTTGCCGGTAAGCAAAAGGGGACCAAAAGAGACCAAAACTGGAACTTGGGTCCAAAAGCGCCAGAAAGTGCCAAAAGGGAGAAGGTGGTGAGAAAGCCTTCCTTTGAGTCCTAGGAGTGATATTCAAGGAGTTTCAGTGGCCTGAGACGAGTTTCGCACGTCTTCCTTTGCGGTAAGCAAAAGGGGACCAAAAGAGACCAAAACTGGAACTTGGGTCCAAAAGCTCCAGAAAGTGCCAAAAGGGGAGAAGGTGGTGAGAAAGCCTTCCTTTGAGTCCTAGGAGTGATATTCAAGGAGTTTCAGTGGCCTGAGACGAGTTTCGCACGTCTTCCTTTGCCGGTAAGCAAAAGGGGACCAAAAGAGACCAAAACTGGAACTTGGGTCCAAAAGCTCCAGAAAGTGCCAAAAGGGGAGAAGGTGGTGAGAAAGCCTTCCTTTGAGTCCTAGGAGTGATATTCAAGGAGTTTCAGTGGCCTGAGACGAGTTTCGCACGTCTTCCTTTGCCGGTAAGCAAAAGGGGACCAAAAGAGACCAAAACTGGAACTTGGGTCCAAAAGCGCCAGAAAGTGCCAAAAGGAGAGAAGGTGGTGAGAAAGCCTTCCTTTGAGTCCTAGGAGTGATATTCAAGGAGTTTCAGTGGCCTGAGACGAGTTTCGCACGTCTTCCTTTGCCGGTAAGCAAAAGGGGACCAAAAGAGACCAAAACTGGAACTTGGGTCCAAAAGCGCCAGAAAGTGCCAAAAGGGAGAAGGTGGTGAGAAAGCCTTCCTTTGAGTCCTAGGAGTGATATTCAAGGAGTTTCAGTGGCCTGAGACGAGTTTCGCACGTCTTCCTTTGCCGGTAAGCAAAAGGGGACCAAAAGAGACCAAAACTGGAACTTGGGTCCAAAAGCGCCAGAAAGTGCCAAAAGGGGAGAAGGTGGTGAGAAAGCCTTCCTTTGAGTCCTAGGAGTGATATTCAAGGAGTTTCAGTGGCCTGAGACGAGTTTCGCACGTCTTCCTTTGCCGGTAAGCAAAAGGGGACCAAAAGAGACCAAAACTGGAACTTGGGTCCAAAAGCGCCAGAAAGTGCCAAAAGGGAGAAGGTGGTGAGAAAGCCTTCCTTTGAGTCCTAGGAGTGATATTCAAGGAGTTTCAGTGGCCTGAGACGAGTTTCGCACGTCTTCCTTTGCCGGTAAGCAAAAGGGGACCAAAAGAGACCAAAACTGGAACTTGGGTCCAAAAGCGCCAGAAAGTGCCAAAAGGGGAGAAGGTGGTGAGAAAGCCTTCCTTTGAGTCCTAGGAGTGATATTCAAGGAGTTTCAGTGGCCTGAGACGAGTTTCGCACGTCTTCCTTTGCCGGTAAGCAAAAGGGGACCAAAAGAGACCAAAACTGGAACTTGGGTCCAAAAGCTCCAGAAAGTGCCAAAAGGGAGAAGGTGGTGAGAAAGCCTTCCTTTGAGTCCTAGGAGTGATATTCAAGGAGTTTCAGTGGCCTGAGACGAGTTTCGCACGTCTTCCTTTGCCGGTAAGCAAAAGGGGACCAAAAGAGACCAAAACTGGAACTTGGGTTCCAAAACGCCAGAAAGTGCCAAAAGGGAGAAGGTGGTGAGAAAGCCTTCCTTTGAGTCCTAGGAGTGATATTCAAGGAGTTTCAGTGGCCTGAGACGAGTTTCGCACGTCTTCCTTTGCCGGTAAGCAAAAGGGGACCAAAAGAGACCAAAACTGGAACTTGGGTCCAAAGCTCCAGAAAGTGCCAAAAGGGAGAAGGTGGTGAGAAAGCCTTCCTTTGAGTCCTAGGAGTGATATTCAAGGAGTTTCAGTGGCCTGAGACGAGTTTCGCACGTCTTCCTTTGCCGGTAAGTAAAAGGGGACCAAAAGAGACCAAAACTGGAACTTGGGTCCAAAAGCTCCAGAAAGTGCCAAAAGGGAGAAGGTGGTGAGAAAGCCTTCCTTTGAGTCCTAGGAGTGATATTCAAGGAGTTTCAGTGGCCTGAGACGAGTTTCGGACGTCTTCCTTTCCCGGTAAGCAAAAGGGGACCAAAAGAGACCAAAACTGGAACTTGGGTCCAAAAGCGCCAGAAAGTGCCAAAAGGGAGAAGGTGGTGAGAAAGCCTTCCTTTGAGTCCTAGGAGTGATATTCAAGGAGTTTCAGTGGCCTGAGACGAGTTTCGGACGTCTTCCTTTGCCGGTAAGCAAAAGGGGACCAAAAGAGACCAAAACTGAACTTGGGTCCAAAAGCGCCAGAAAGTGCCAAAAGGAGAGAAGGTGGTGAGAAAGCCTTCCTTTGAGTCCTAGGAGTGATATTCAAGGAGTTTCAGTGGCCTGAGACGAGTTTCGCACGTCTTCCTTTGCCGGTAAGCAAAAGGGGACCAAAAGAGACCAAAACTGGAACTTGGGTCCAAAAGCTCCAGAAAGTGCCAAAAGGGGGAGAAGGTGGTGAGAAAGCCTTCCTTTGAGTCCTAGGAGTGATATTCAAGGAGTTTCAGTGGCCTGAGACGAGTTTCGCACGTCTTCCTTTGCCGGTAAGCAAAAGGGGACCAAAAGAGACCAAAACTGGAACTTGGGTCCAAAAGCGCCAGAAAGTGCCAAAAGGGGAGAAGGTGGTGAGAAAGCCTTCCTTTGAGTCCTAGGAGTGATATTCAAGGAGTTTCAGTGGCCTGAGACGAGTTTCGCACGTCTTCCTTTGCCGGTAAGCAAAAGGGGACCAAAAGAGACCAAAACTGGAACTTGGGTCCAAAAGCTCCAGAAAGTGCCAAAAGGGGAGAAGGTGGTGAGAAAGCCTTCCTTTGAGTCCTAGGAGTGATATTCAAGGAGTTTCAGTGGCCTGAGACGAGTTTCGCACGTCTTCCTTTGCCGGTAAGCAAAAGGGACCAAAAGAGACCAAAACTGGAACTTGGGTCCAAAAGCGCCAGAAAGTGCCAAAAAGGGGAGAAGGTGGTGAGAAAGCCTTCCTTTGAGTCCTAGGAGTGATATTCAAGGAGTTTCAGTGGCCTGAGACGAGTTTCGCACGTCTTCCTTTGCCGGTAAGCAAAAGGGGACCAAAAGAGACCAAAACTGGAACTTGGGTCCAAAAGCGCCAGAAAGTGCCAAAAGGGAGAAGGTGGTGAGAAAGCCTTCCTTTGAGTCCTAGGAGTGATATTCAAGGAGTTTCAGTGGCCTGAGACGAGTTTCGCACGTCTTCCTTTGCCGGTAAGCAAAAGGGGACCAAAAGAGACCAAAACTGGAACTTGGGTCCAAAAGCGCCAGAAAGTGCCAAAAGGGGAGAAGGTGGTGAGAAAGCCTTCCTTTGAGTCCTAGGAGTGATATTCAAGGAGTTTCAGTGGCCTGAGACGAGTTTCGCACGTCTTCCTTTGCCGGTAAGCAAAAGGGGACCAAAAGAGACCAAAACTGGAACTTGGGTCCAAAAGCGCCAGAAAGTGCCAAAAGGGAGAAGGTGGTGAGAAAGCCTTCCTTTGAGTCCTAGGAGTGATATTCAAGGAGTTTCAGTGGCTGAGACGAGTTTCGCACGTCTTCCTTTGCCGGTAAGCAAAAAGGGACCAAAAGAGACCAAAACTGGAACTTGGGTCCAAAAGCGCCAGAAAGTGCCAAAAGGGGAGAAGGTGGTGAGAAAGCCTTCCTTTGAGTCCTAGGAGTGATATTCAAGGAGTTTCAGGGCCTGAGACGAGTTTCGCACGTCTTCCTTTGCCGGTAAGCAAAAGGGGACCAAAAGAGACCAAAACTGGAACTTGGGTCCAAAAGCGCCAGAAAGTGCCAGAAGGAGAGAAGGTGGTGAGAAAGCCTTCTTTTAGTCCTAGTAGTGATATTCAAGGAGTTTCAGTGGCTAAGACGAGTTTCGCACGTCTTCCTTTGCCGGTAAGCAAAAAGGGACCAAAAGAGACCAAAACTGGAACTTGGGTCCAAAAGCTCCAGAAAGTGCCAAAAGGGGAGAAGGTGGTGAGAAAGCCTTCCTTTGAGTCCTAGGAGTGATATTCAAGGAGTTTCAGTGGCTTGAGACGAGTTTCGCACGTCTTCCTTTGCCGGTAAGCAAAAGGGACCAAAAGAGACCAAAACTGGAACTTGGGTCCAAAAGCGCCAGAAAGTGCCAAAAGGGGAGAAGGTGGTGAGAAAGCCTTCCTTTGAGTCCTAGGAGTGATATTCAAGGAGTTGCTTGAAACGAGTGCCGTCTGCCGGTACTGAGACAGATTATGAGTTTCACTCTGTAACGGATGGGTGCCAAAGAGCCATCCTTTGAATGGGCAAAGTCACAAAAGCAGAGTGCCGAGAATGGAGGTTAGAAAATGCCTTCCTTTGAGTCCTTAGTGATGAATATTCAAGGAGTTCAGGGGCTTTGAAGACGGATTTCGCACGTCTTCCTCTGTAGCAAAAAATCCAGACCAAATTGAAGGGTCCAAAGGCAGAAGTGCAGAATGAGAAGTGGTTATAGGAAAAAGGGCCTTACTGTCTTAGTCCTTTGACGATAGGTTCTTGATATTCAGAAGGTTAGTTGTGTTATTAGCTAGTTGAGGGTTTCTTACCGGACTGTGTCTTACGACACGTGGCTTCGATGTATTGTGCCTAGTAACAAAAAGCAGATCAAAAAGAGACCAAAACAGGAACTTGGTCAAAAGCTCCAGAATAGTGCCAAAAGTACGCCAGAGAAGTGTGTGAGTACAAGCTTTCCTTTTGAGTTCCTATAGGAGTGATATTCAAGGAGTTTTCAGGGCTCTGTAGACGAGGTTCTTCGCACTGAACTTCCTTGCCATGTAAGCAAAAAGGGACCAAGAGAGACCAAAACTAGAACTTGGGTCCAAAAGCCACAAGAAAGTTGCCGCCAAAAGGGGAGAAGGTGTTGCAACTGTTTCTAATCATATAATTCCACCATGAAAAAAAGAAGCGCGTTCCAAATTGGTCACGTCCAAGTTCGTTCTCTAGCTAGAGTGATATTTCAAGGTAAGTTTCAATGCCGTGAGACGAGTTGTCTGCACCGATGGCGTATAACCATTGCCGGGTTATCGCAAAAAGTGGACCATTAGACAAGACTGATTCCTAACAACGGTGGTATATACTGTTCGGAGTGTCTACGTACATACACGTCACGTGCCCGTAGTGATGAGGTGCCTAAAAGATGGTTGAAACCGAGAAGGTGGGAGTAACGTGGAACCGCCATTTCAAGACTTGTGTGAGTCATCCTAGAGATGCAGAATATTATGCTCAATGTAAGTTAATCAAGTTGGATCGCTTGAGAGCTGTGAACAGTAATTATACTGCACGTATCATATGCCTTTTGTCGGTAGATGAGCTACACACCAGAGTGTATGAACAATTGGACAAGCAATGTGGACCAAAGATGTGACCTTAAACACTGCTGTAGTAAATTGTGTTGTCGGGTCCGAAAAGCGTAGACCATGAATGTAGCTCAGAACAGGAGAGCAAATACATGAGTGATGTCATGTGATGTCCAAGACCGGCTATGCGATTTTTTAGAAGAGTTTCCATGATATCATACAAGAAAATGGTCGGATTCTTGAGACCAATGTCGTGAGGATGTTTGCAATCCGGATATTAACTTTGTTTATGTTCTTAGTATCGTAGGTATTGAGGTAAGGATTCATGAGGTTATTGCTATGCGGAACTGATGATTCAAAGGTGTGTACTTAGCCAGTAGTAGATGATGTTATACTATACCGCCAACGGGTCTTCCTGTTGCTGCCTAGATGCAATAAAAGTGTCCAAAGCTGAGCTCATAATTACGAAGGAATCACACTAAATAAAAAAAGACAAAGCGTAAAAACATTCCACATTATCGTGAATCAACTTAACTTATTGCCTTCAATTTTTCATTTTTAGGGATTGTTATTATTTAAGTTGATTTAGCTTGTGAGGTGTACACTACACATAATAGAGTTTTATTTCCAAGCACACAAGTTGTATTTAGAGAGATTAGCATTGCTTAATCATGTGCAGGAATAGTACAAGAGAAAGTACAGCTGCCCATCTGTTATAGTGAGCCACAAAGAAGTCACTCTTCTTGCTTAGTCTCTA
>NW_020874415.1:0-10000 GCF_003935025.1 Abrus precatorius | reverse complement strand
CTTTTTTTTCTAAGAAACTTTTAGAAATTCAAGAAAGAAATGAAATTGAAAAAAAAAAAAATGTATGTCGAAAGAAATTTGCAAACGGCACGAACTAGACAAAAACAAAAAAGATCCACCAAAAATGATCTTTTTCCTTATATTTTATCTAAAAAAGAGAAGAATTTGTACAACATCAACAAGGAGAAAAATAGCTTCGGATTTCCTCAAAAATTTCTTATAAACATTCTTTTCAATTATAAACGATGGAATCGTCCATTTCGATATATAAAAAACGATCGATTTGAAAATGTCGTAAGAAATGAAATTTCAGAATTTTTTTTTCATACATGTCAAAGTGATGGAAAAAAAAGAATTTCTTTTTCGTATCCAAAAAATTTATCGACTTTTCAAAAAATGCTGGAAACAAAAATGGATTCCTTCACAAGAGAAAAAATTTCCTATAAAGAATTGTCGAATTTTTGGAGCTATACTAATGAAGAAAAAAGAAAGAAACTAACTAATGAATTTCTAAATAGGGCAAAAGTTCTAGATAAGGAATTTTATCCTATGGATATATTTGAAAACCGAATTAGATTGTGTAATGATGAAACAAAAATAAAATACTTAATTAAAATATATGATCCTTTGCTGAACGGACCCTTTCGTGGACGAATCCAAAATTCTTTTTTACCCTCAATCAAAAATGAAAAAACTTACAAAAAAAATGACATTTTGATAAATAAGATTCATAGTATACTTCTTTCTAATAAGAATAGTAATAATAATAGTATTTATTCAGAATTTGAACAGAAAATTCATATATTTGATAGAAAATTATTAGTAACTGAATTCTCTTTTTTTTTTTTTCTAATTAATCAATTTTCTAAAAAATCAGTATCAAGCTTGAATTTTAAAATAGTTTATTATTTATTTCCAGAACATGAACAAGAAAAATTGGATTCCGAAGAAAATAAAAAAATCCAATTTTTCTTTGATGCAATTAGAACTGATCTGAACAATAAAACACTAGTAAATATAAATAGAAAAAAATGTATTGGAATAAACGAAATCAGTAAAAAAGTTCCCCTATGGTCATACAAATTTATCGACGAATTAAAACAACTGGGGGGGAAAAATGAAGCAGAAAATTTTCAGATTCGTTCTAGAAAAGCCAAACGTGTAGTGGTTTTTACTAAAAATTTACAGAAACAGAATAAGGGTACCCATAATGATACTGGAAATACTGAGAATACTAAAAAAAACGAATTGGCTTTACTACGTTATTCACAACAACCGGATTTTCGGCGAGACATAATCAAAGGATCCATACGTGCTCAAAGGCGTAAAACAGTTACTTGGAAATTTTTTCAAAGAACTGTGCATTCCCCCCTTTTTTTGGACAAATTTGAGAAACGCTTGTTCTTTTTTTTTGATAGTTTCGAGTCAATGAAAATCTTTTTTCTGTTCCAAAATTGGATTCGAAAAAAGACAAAATTTCCAATTTTGGATTATACAGAGGAAAAGGCAAAAGAAAGTGAGAAAAAAGAGGAGGACGACAAAAAAAAAATAAACGAAAATGCGGAAAAAAAACGTATAGAAATAGCAGAAGCCTGGGATAACTTTATATTTGCTCAAGGAATAAGAGGTTTTTTATTAATAACCCAATCGATTCTTCGAAAATATATTAAATTACCCTCATTGATAATAACTAAAAATATCGTTCGTATACTACTTTTTCAATTTCCCGAATGGTCAGAAGATTATAGGGATTGGAAGAGAGAAATGTATATTAAATGTACCTATAATGGCGTTCAATTATCTGAAACAGAATTTCCCCAAAAATGGCTAACAGACGGTATTCAGATAAAGATCTTATTTCCTTTTCGTCTGAAACCTTGGCACAGATCTAAGTTACGATCCAATGAAAAGGAAAAAGATAGAATGAAAAAAAAAGTGAAAAAAAAGAACTTCTGTTTTTTAACAATTTGGGGAAGGGAAGTTGAATTGCCCTTTTCTGATTCTCAAAAAAATCGATTTTCTTTTTGTGATCCTATTTTTAAAGAACTCAAAAAAAAAAAAGAAAAAATTGAAAAATTATTTTTTTCGAGTTCTAAAAGTTTTAAATGAAAGAACAAAATGGTTTCTAAATATCTCAAAAGATATTGCAAAATGGATCAGCAAAAGTATTCTATTTCTAAAAAAAAAAATAAAACAACTCTTCATTTTTAATTTTACAAATTTTCATTCTTTATTTTTATTATTTGTTAGACTCAAAAAAATAAATGAATTGAATGAAAACAAAAAAGATTCAACAATTTGTAAGAATAATCCAATTATTTTCGAATCAACCATTCCAATTCAATCTATAAATTGGGGAAATTGTTCATTGATAAAAAAAAAAATAAAAGACCTGAATGCTAAAACAAAAACTATTCTAAAACAAATAGAAAAAATGACAAAAGAAAAAAGGAAAGGGGGACTTCTAATTTCAGAGATAAATATTCATTCGAACAAAACAACTTATGATACTAAAAGATTAGAATTAGAAAAAAATATTTTGCAGATATTACAAATAAGAAATGTTCGATTAACTCGTAAATCACATTTTTTTTTTAAATTTTTCCTGAAAAGGATATACATAGATATCCTTCTATATATCATTAGTATTCCTAGGATCAATATACAACTTTTTCTGGAATCAAAAAAAAAAATGATAAATAGATCCATTTACAATAATGAAGTAAATACAGAAATAACTGATAAAACAAATCAAAGTATAATTCACTTTATTTCGATTATACACAATACTAGTAATACGAATTCACAGAATTCTTGTAACGTCTCCTTTTTGTCACAAGCATATGTATTTTTTAAATTATCACAAAACCAAGTAATCAACATTAACATAGATAAGTATAAGTTAAGATATGTTTTTCAATATCATGGAAGATTTTTTTTTCTTAAGAATGAAATAAAGGATTCTTTTTTTGGAGTACAAGGAATATTTCATTCCAAATTAAAACATAAGAACCCTCCCAATTCTGTAATGAATCAATGGACAAATTGGTTAAAGGGTCATTATCAATATGACTTATCTAAAAGCATATGGTCTAGATTAGTACCACAAAAATGGAGAAATAGAATCAATGAACATCGTGTGGCTCAAAATAAAGATTTAACCAACTGTGATTCTTATGAAAAAACCCGATTAATTCTTTACAAAGAAGAACAAATAGACGCATTAAAAAAAAAAAAAATGAAAAAACAATATAGATATGATCTTTTATCCTATAACTCTATTAATTATACGGAAAATAAAGACTCATATATTTATGGATATAGATCATCATTCCACGCAAATAAAAAGCAAGCGATTTCTTCTAATTACAACACGCATAAAAAAAAATTATTTGATATAATGAGTAATATCTCTATGAAGAATTATACAGCGGAAGATGCTATTATAGATATGGAAAAAAATCTGGATAGAAAGTATTTTGATTGGATGGGAATAAATGTAGAAATACTAAATCGTTCCATATCGAGTACGAAATTTTTTTTCGTTTCAGAATTTTTGATATTTTCTAATGCATATAAATATCAAAATAACCCGCGGATCATACCAATCAAATCACTTTTTTTCCATTTTAATATAAATATAAATCAAAATGTTAGTGAAAATCAAAATAACATTACTGAAAAGAAAAGAATAATAGATATTTTTAGACCATCGAAAAAAAAGAAATCTCCGGAATTCGAGTTAGAGACTCAAAATCGAGCAAAAACAGAATGCGCGGGTCGAGTAAATCTTGAATCATCTCCCTCAAACCAAAAAAAAGATATTGAAAAAAAATTTGCGGAATTGGACAGTAAAAAGGATGGTAAGGGTATAAAGAAAAAGAAAGACAAGAACAAGATGAAGGCTAAACTAAATTTCTTAACAAGAATTTTTTTACTTTTCATTTGGACTGGAAGAATTTCTTAGGTAAAAGAATATTAAATAATGTCAAAGTATACTGTCTCCTGATTAGATTGAAAAATTTAAGAGAAATTGCTATAACCTCTATTCAAAGGGAAGAACTAGATCTAAAAATTATGCTGATTCAAAATCATAAGGATTTCACTTTTCCAGGCTTGAAGAAAAATGAAAATACAAAATTTATGAAAAACGAATTTTTTATTATCAAACCAGTTCGCCTGTCTAGAAAAAACAATAAACAATTTTTTATGTATCAAACCATGGGTATCTCATTAATTCGTAAGAGTAAGTACAAAATGAATCAAAAATACTCCGAAAAAAGTAATGTTGATAAGAAAAATTTGAAAAATACATTACACGGACAAGAGATCCAAAAATAACAGAAAAAAAAAAAAAAAAAAATTATAATTTGCTTGTTCCTGAAAATATTTTATCCGCTAGACGTCGTAGAGAGTTGAGAATTGTAATTTGTTTAAATCCTAAGAATATAAATAGTATGCATAGAAACACAATATTTTACAATGAAAATAAAGGTAATAATTTTTTGACTCAAAAACGAAAAGATCTTGACAGAGATAAAAAAAAACTAATGAATTTCCAAATTTTTCTTTGGCCAAATTATAGATTAGAAGAATTAGCTTGTATAAATCGCTATTGGTTTAATACCCATAATGGAAGTCGTTTCAATATAGTAAGGCTACATATGTATCCGCGATTGAAAATTCGTTAATCGAAATTTGTCTTCTATTTACCATAATATATATCTGGTATATGAAGACAAATTGTTATATACATAACATAAATGGGAACACACATTGTGGCATTGATACTAATCTAATGATGTATCCATTAGATCGAAAAAAGAATCAACAAAATTGTCTTTTATTTTTCAAGCATACAATTTGTTATTTGGTGAATCCATAAATATGGTATCTTTTCTATCTATTTAGATTGGATTGATTAATAAGAAAGAATGAATTCAATCAGGAATTCCTAAGGAAATTCAGATTTATATACAAAAATGAGTATCATTACTATTACTGATCAATAAAAATATTTATCAAAAGCGAGGGGAAGAGGAAAGCTTTCATTTCATTTTTTTATGGTAAAAAATTCATTTATACCTGTTATTTCAGAAGAAAAAAAAGAAGAAAACCCGGGATCAGTTGAATTTCAAATATTCCATTTTACCAATAAGATACGAAGACTTACTTCGCATTTTGAATTGCACCGAAAAGACTATTTATCTCAAAGGGGTTTACGTAAAATTCTGGGAAAACGGCAACGATTACTGTCTTATTTGTCAAAAAAAAGTAGAATACGTTATAAAAAATTAATAAATCAGTTTGATATTCGGGAGTCACAAATTCGTTAATTTGAAGAGTCATTTTCAATTATTCGATTTATTAGATCTTGAATTTTGATGAATTTTTTTTTTTTTTTAAAGCGATTCATTCTTCTATGAATCGAGGAAAAAAATCTATGAATATCCCAGCTACAAGAAAGGACCTCATGATAGTAAATATGGGACCTCACCACCCATCAATGCATGGTGTTCTTCGACTTATTGTTACTCTGGATGGTGAGGATGTTATTGATTGTGAACCAATATTGGGTTATTTACACAGAGGGATGGAAAAAATTGCAGAAAACCGAACAATTATACAATATCTCCCTTATGTAACACGTTGGGATTATTTAGCTACTATGTTCACAGAAGCAATAACTGTAAACGGACCAGAACAGTTGGGAAATATTCAAGTACCTAAAAGAGCTAGCTATATCCGAGTAATTATGTTAGAGTTGAGTCGTATAGCTTCTCATCTACTGTGGCTGGGACCTTTTATGGCAGATATTGGTGCACAAACCCCTTTCTTCTATATTTTCCGAGAAAGAGAATTAATATATGATCTATTCGAAGCTGCGACAGGTATGAGAATGATGCATAATTTTTTTCGTATCGGAGGGGTAGCGGCTGATTTACCTCATGGTTGGATAGATAAATGTTTTGAATTCTGCGATTATTTTTTAACAAAGGTTGTTGAATATCAAAGACTTATTATGCGAAATCCTATTTTTTTAGAACGGGTTGAGGGAGTAGGCGTTGTTGATGGAGAGGAAGTAATAAATTGGGGTTTATCAGGACCAATGCTTCGGGCTTCCGGAATACAATGGGATCTACGTAAAGTTGATAATTATGAGTGTTATGAGGAATTTGATTGGGAAGTTCAATGGCAAAAAGAAGGAGATTCGTTAGCTCGTTATTTAGTTCGAATTGGTGAAATGACGGAATCTATAAAAATTATTCAACAGGCTTTGGAAGGAATTCCCGGCGGACCATATGAAAATTTAGAAATTCGCTGCTTAGATAAAGAAACAGAGCCAGAATGGAATGATTTTGAATATCGATTTATTAGTAAAAAAGCGTCTCCGACTTTTGAATTGCCGAAACAAGAACTTTATGTAAGAGTTGAGGCTCCTAAGGGAGAATTAGGAATTTTTCTAATAGGTGATCAAAATGGTTTTCCTTGGAGATGGAAAATTCGTCCACCGGGTTTTATCAATTTGCAAATTCTTCCTCAATTAGTTAAAACAATGAAATTGGCCGATATTATGACAATACTAGGTAGCATAGATATCATTATGGGAGAGGTTGATCGTTGAAATGATAATTGATACAACAGAAATACAAGATATCCATTTTTTTTTCAGATTGGAATCTTTTAAAGAGGTATATGGAATTCTATGGGTATTTGCCCCTATTTTTATTCTTGTATTAGGAATCACAATAAGTGTACTAGCAATTGTATGGTTAGAAAGAGAAATATCCGCAGGGATACAACAGCGTATTGGACCTGAATATGCTGGTCCTTTTGGAGTTCTTCAAGCTCTAGCAGACGGAACAAAACTACTTTTCAAGGAGAATCTTATTCCATCTAGAGGAGATATTAATTTATTCAGTATCGGACCATTCATATCAGTCATATCAATTATAATAAGCTATTCAGTAATTCCTTTTAATTATAACTTTGTTTTATCTGACCTCAATATCGGTGTTTTTTTATGGATTGCTATTTCAAGTATTGCTCCCATTGGACTTCTTATGTCAGGATATGGGTCAAATAATAAATATTCCTTTTTGGGTGGTCTACGAGCTGCTGCTCAATCGATTAGTTATGAAATACCATTAACTCTATGTGTGTTATCAATATCTCTACGTGCGATTCGTTGAGACAGAAGCTTTTCGATACTATTGCTATACTCCCCCCTTTCTTTATAGTGCTTTCTAGTAAAGAAGGATAATAAATTGAATATATATCCTTATCATTATTCTTTTTCGAAATTCGGATTGAAGAATTTAATCAGATAGTTATATGAGTGAAATAAAACAGCTTCTATTGAATAGAATTTATTAATTCTATATATATACTATATTACTTATAGTTATATATTACTTATAGTTAATAGATAGTATGAGGAGTTAAAATTGCAGTCAAAATATTGAGTCTCATTTTCCATGTATAAGAATTAAGTGAAAAAAAAAATTCTATTCTATTTCTTCAGTAGAAGAGGTCATTTACCCCCAAGGTTGGTTGATTAGTCATCCTGTCTTGAAGCGGGCACAAAAGAAAAACCAACCTTTTTTTTGAGTTTTCACTATCATTTGTATGAATTATCATACATGTATTAACATAACTAAAGGGGTTTAATAAAAAAATGAATGGATGGGTAGAAACACCAAAATACACAAAGGATTAGTAACGCAAATTTTTTTAAATATCCAAAAGAGCATTTATACATAATAGAAAAAGAATACTAATTGGGGCTTTAAGTTGGTAGAAAAAATCAGGCAGTACTCCCTACAATTCCGATCCAGAGTATGCTCCCATCCACTGATTAAATAAATGACTATCAGGAACGAAATAATCCTTTACTTTTGTTTTCATTAATTCACTTTTTTTTTTGAGTCCCTTTTTAGTTGCACAAAAAAAGGCTAGGAGCGAAAGAAAAAGTGATACCCTTTTTCTTTTTTTTTCTTACATCTATATTCTAGGAAGATGGAATTCATGTCATAATTCAGAAAACGAATGTATAATTCTTTTTTGTAATCGAAAATGATGGAGAAGTTATTGAGAATTCTATAAAGAGTATTTTATTGAAGAATTCAGTTATTACTCAACAAATTCCAATTTTTTTTTAAAGGGATAAGATCAATTCAGAAGTACTTTTTGTATCTTTTATTTATTCAAATAAAATTTGAAATGTATTTTTCTTTATTATTAATTTTTTCATTAAATAAAACAAAACAGACAGAATTCAATTGGTCTAATTCAGAACCGTCCGATAAAATCGAATCTTATCCATTTTATAAATATATCAAGAGATAAATAATCGGTCTGGTCCTTAGATTTATTGAAGGCTTAAAAGGAGCCGTATGAGGTGAAAAATCTCATGTACGGTTCTGTAATAGAGATGGGAACAGTAATGTTATCACCGACTAGGATTATCTAACAGCTTAAGTACAGTTGATATAGTTGAAGCGCAATCCAAATATGGTTTTTGGGGATGGAATTTGTGGCGTCAACCTATGGGTTTCATCGTTTTTCTAATTTCTTCTTTAGCAGAATGTGAAAGATTACCTTTTGATTTACCAGAAGCGGAAGAAGAATTAATAGCGGGTTATCAAACCGAATATTCGGGTATCAAATTTGGCTTATTTTACATTGCTTCCTATTTAAACCTATTAATTTCTTCCTTGTTTGTAACAGTTCTTTACTTTGGTGGTCCGAATATCTCTATTCCGTACATATTTGTTTCTGAATTTTTTGAAATAAATAAAGCATATGGAGTTTTTGTAACAACAATTGGTATCTTTATTACACTAGCTAAAACTTATTTGTTCTTATTCGTTTCTATCACAACAAGATGGACTTTACCTAGGCTAAGAATAGATCAATTATTAAATTTTGGATGGAAGTTTCTTTTACCCATTTCTCTCGGTAATCTATTATTAACAACTTCGTCTCAATTGTTTTCACTATAAAAAACGGACCTTCTATATTCATAACTTGTCTCAAACAAGAGAAAGAAAAAAAACAAAAATAATCAGAGATATTCACGATATGTTCCTTATGATAACTGGATTTATGAATTATGGTCAACAAACAGTCCGAGCTGCAAGGTACATTGGTCAAAGTTTCACGATTACCTTATCTCACGCAAATCGTTTACCTGTAACTATTCAATATCCTTATGAAAAAATAATCACATCGGAACGTTTCCGTGGTCGAATACATTTCGAATTTGATAAATGCATTGCTTGTGAAGTATGTGTTCGTGTATGTCCCATAGATCTACCCGTTGTTGATTGGAAACTGGAAACTGATATTCGAAAGAAACGATTGCTTAATTACAGTATTGATTTCGGAATCTGTATATTTTGTGGTAACTGTATTGAGTATTGTCCAACAAATTGTTTATCAATGACTGAAGAATATGAACTTTCGACTTATGATCGTCACGAATTGAATTATAATCAAATTGCTTTGGGCCGTTTACCAGTGTCAGTAATTGATGATTATACAATTCGAACAATTCAAATAAAATTAAGTTAATTATAATATAATTATAAAATCTTTTTCTAAAAATAAAGATTATATAAATCAAATCATATTCGATATATTTCTATATATAAATATATGTATTTGAATAATATATATGAATAATATAAATTTGGATAATAAGAAAAATGTTATTAAAAAAAAAGAATAAATCTTAGAGGTAGATATTTTTATATTAGATATTCTATTAGTAGAAATATTCGATACATATATTATATATATACTTTAGTTTTCGTATAGTTTCAAACTACTCTTTCATAGAAAGAATGGAATGACATTGATCTATAATGTACTATAGCAATTCAACTTATTATCTTAGGATTTGATTGAATTCAATGCGGAGAGAAATTTAGTATTTAGTATATAATTTTTTATCATATGATCATAAATCTCTCTCAACAACAGATAACGGTGTAAG
>NW_020874414.1:0-3850 GCF_003935025.1 Abrus precatorius | reverse complement strand
TGTCTGATTTACCTATTCAAAGCAATTTACGCGAAGGACTGTCTTTAACAGAATATATCATTTCTTGCTACGGAGCCCGTAAAGGGGTTGTAGATACTGCTGTACGAACATCGGATGCTGGATATCTTACACGCAGACTTGTTGAAGTGGTTCAACACATTGTTGTACGTCGAACAGATTGCGGTACCATTCAAGGGATTTCGGTGAATATCCAGAATGGAATGATGCCGGAAATAATTTTGATACAAACATTAATTGGTCGTGTATTAGCAGACGATATATACAGAGGTTCACGATGCATTGCTGTTAGAAATCAAGATATTGGAATTGGACTTATCAATCGATTCAAAACTTTTCAAACACAACCAATATCTATTCGAACCCCCTTTACCTGTAGGAATACATCTTGGATCTGCCGATTATGTTATGGCCAAAGTCCTACTCATGGCCACTTAGTGGAATTAGGAGAAGCTGTAGGTATTATTGCGGGTCAATCTATTGGAGAACCGGGTACTCAACTAACATTAAGAACTTTTCATACCGGTGGAGTATTCACAGGGGGTACTGCGGAACATGTGCGAGCGCCTTCTAATGGAAAAATTAAATTCAATGAGGATTTGGTTCATCCTACACGTACACGTCATGGGCATCCTGCTTTTCTATGTTCTATAAACTTGTATGTAACTATTGAAAGTGACGATATTATACATAATGTGATTATTCCACCAAAAAGTTTTTTTTAGTTCAAAATGATCAATATGTAAAATCGGAACAAGTGATTGCTGAGATTCGTGCGGGAACATACACTTTGAATTTGAAGGAAAAGGTTCGAAAACATGTTTATTCTGACTCAGAAGGAGAAATGCATTGGAGTACCGATGTATACCATGCATCAGAATTTAGATATAGTAATGTCCATATCTTACCAAAAACAAGTCATTTATGGATATTATCAGGAAAGTCGTACAGGGTCGGTTCAGTCTCTTTTTCACTCCGCAAGGATCAAGATCAAATGAACATTCATTCTCTTTCTACTGGAGAAAGAAATATTTGTAACCTTTTAGTAAGTAATGAACAAGTAAGACATAAATTCTTTAGTTTCAATCTTTCTGGTAAAAAAGAAGGAAGGATTCCTGATTATTCAATATTGAATCAAATCATATGTATGGATTATTGTCATTTTACACATCTTGCTATTTTCCATGACACTTCGGATTTATTAGCAAAGAGGCGAAGAAATAGATTCATCATTCCATTTCCATTCCAATCGATTCAAGAACGAGACAAAGAACTAATGTCCCCTTCCGGTATCTCGATTGAAATACCAATCAATGGTATTTTTCGTAGAAATAGTATTCTTGCTTATTTCGATGATCCTCAATACCGAACGCAGAGTTCAGGAATTACAAAATATAGGACTATAGGAATAAATTCCATTTTTAAAAAAGAGGATTTTTTAATTGAGTATCAAGGAGTTAAAGAATTTAAGCCAAAATACCAAATCAAAGTAGATCGATTTTTTTTCATTCCCGAGGAAGTGCATATTTTACCCGAATCTTCTTCCATAATGATACGGAACAATAGTATCGTTGGAGTAGATACACCAATAACTTTAAATATAAGAAGTCGAGTAGGTGGATTGGTCCAAATGGAGAAGAAAAAAAAAAAGATTGAAGTAAAAATATTTTCCGGGGATATCTATTTTACTGGAGAGATGGATAAGATATCCCGACACAGTGCCATCTTGATACCATCCGGAACGGTAAAACAAAATTCAAAGGAAGCAAAAAAAATGAAAAATTGGATCTATGTCCAATGGATCACAATTACCAAAAAAAAGTATTTTGTTTTGGTTCGACCCGTAATTCTATATGAAATAGCGGACGGTATCCATTTAGTAAAACTTTTTCCCCAAGATAGGTTCCAGGAAAGAAATGATCTGGAACTTAAAGTTATTAATTATATTCTTTCTGGAAATGGAAAATCAATTCCGGGAATTTCTAATACAAGGATTCAATTAGTTCGGACTTGTTTAGTCTTGAATTGGGATCAAGACAAAACAAGTTCTTCTATCGAAAATGCCCACGCTTCTTTTGTTCAAGTAAGTACAAATGGTTTGATTAGGGATTTCCTAAGAATTGACTTAGTGAAATCTCATATTTCATATATCAGAAAAAGAAATGATCCGTCCAGTTCAGGATTGATCTCAGATAATGAGTCGGATCGGACCTTTATCAATCCATTTTTTCTATTTATTCGAAGGCAAAAATTCAACAATCACTTAGACAAAATCACGGAACTATTCGTATGTTGTTGAATAGAAATGAGAAATGTCGATCTTTGATAATTTTGTCATCATCTAATTGTTTTCAAATAGGACCATTCAACGATAGAAAATATTACAATGGGATAAAAGAAGGAATTCAAAAAATTCAAATAGATTCCATAATTCCAATTAAGAATTTGTTTGGTCCTTTAGGAATAGCCCTTCAAGTTGCAAATTATTATTCATTTTTTCGTTTAATAACTCATAATCAGATCTTAATGAATAATAATTTGCAACTTGACAAATTAAAGGAAACTCTTCAAGTATTCAAATATTATTTAATGGACGAAAATGAGAGAATTTATAAACCTGATAGATGCAGTAATATCGTTTTAAATCCATTCTATTTGAATTGGCATTTTATCCATCACAATTATTATGAAAAAACGTTTCCAATAATAAGTCTTGGGCAATTTATTTGTGAAAATGTATGTATAGTGCAAACGAAAAATGCACCACACTTAAAATCGGGTCAAGTTCTAACTATTCAAATGGATTATGTAGGAATAAGATCGGCTAACCCTTATTTGGCAACTCCAGGAGCAACTGTTCATGGACATTATGGAGAAATACTTTATGAAGGAGATATATTAGTTACATTTATATATGAAAAATCGAGATCTGGTGATATAACACAAGGTCTTCCAAAAGTAGAACAGGTATTAGAAGTGCGTTCAATTGATTCAATATCGATGAAGCTAGAAAAGAGAGTTGACACTTGGAACGGATATATAACAAGAATTCTCGGCATTCCTTGGGATTCTTGATCGGTGCCGAGTTAACTATAGCGCAAAGTCGTATTTCTTTGGTTAATAAAATTCAAAAAGTTTATCGATCCCAGGGAGTTCACATCCATAATAGACATATAGAAATTATTGTGCGTCAAATAACATCAAAAGTCTTGGTTTCAGAAAATGGAATGTCTAATGTTTTTCACCCGGCGAACTAATTGGATTGTTGCGAGCCGAACGAGCGGCCGTGCCTTGGAAGAAGCAACTTGCTACCGAGCTCTATTATTGGGAATAACAAAAACATCTCTGAATACTCAAAGTTTTATATCTGAAGCAAGTTTTCAAAAGAAACTGCTAGAGTTTTAGCAAAAGCCGCTCTCCGGGGTCGTATAGATTGGTTGAAAGGTCTGAAAGAGAACGTTGTTTTAGGGGGAATGATACCCGTTGGTACCGGATTAAAAAGAATAATCACCGTTCAAAGCCAAGGCAACATAACAAGATTACCTTGGAATCAAAAAAGAAAAATTTATTCGAGGACGAAATGAGAGATATTTTGTTCCACCACAGAGAATTCTTTTTTTTCATTTCAAAGAATTTATGCGATACATCAGAACAATCTAAGATTTAATGATTCCTAAGAGCGGATTCATCCCCCTACCCTAAATGCGATCATTTTTGGGGTAGTAAAAGAAAGATAATAAAAAAAAGAATAATAAATAGAAAAAAATGGTCTAATCATGTATCAATGGCCAATCTTCGGTAGAAGAGAAGGTTCCATCGGAACAATTTTTTA
>NW_020874412.1:10000-16196 GCF_003935025.1 Abrus precatorius | reverse complement strand
CTCCGTCACCCGTCACCACCATGGTAGGCCACTATCCTACCATCGAAAGTTGATAGGGCAGAAATTTGAATGATGCGTCGCCGGCACAAAGGCCGTGCGATCCGACGAGTTATCATGAATCATCAAAGCAACAGGCAGAGCCTGCGTTGACCTTTTATCTAATAAATGCATCCCTTCCAGAAGTCGGGGTTTGTTGCACGTATTAGCTCTAGAATTACTACGGTTATCCGAGTAGTAAATACCATCAAACAAACTATAACTGATTTAATGAGCCATTCGCAGTTTCACAGTCTGAATTAGTTCATACTTACACATGCATGGCTTAATCTTTGAGACAAGCATATGACTACTGGCAGGATCAACCAGGTAGCATCCATCAGTGACTCCTGCCCGTGATGCAGGATCTGCTTTAACTAACGAAAAAACAAATCAAGCACCAAGGCATGCGTCAACCGAGTGGTTAAGGGACATAACGGAGCATAAGCTCACGCTCATTGCATGCACTGCATCCAAGAGAACAACACATGCATGTGCATCACAGTAGATGTAGCAATACAAAACTAACATGACACACATGCACTGTTTTGATATTTCCCAACGTCCCCACAGAGGGGGCTGGGTACAAACAAGCCTTGCTAACCACACAAATGCCTTTTGATGGGTAGGCAACACAGGAACCAATAATAAGAACCAAGGCCATACAATGGCACAGGGCAAAGAATGAGAAAGGTTACACGCCAACTGTTCGATGCACATGCATAGAGCCAGTCAACAGAAGCATCCCAATTACAACTCACACGCCCTCACTTTGCTAGGCTCAGCACCACCAAACGAACCACACCCTTGCATTACCATAGGCAAGCAAGTATATGGAAACATCGAGTGATGCCTTGCCCGCTTCGCTAGGCATGACAAAAGTAGCACATTACCGAGAGGGACCGAGCACCTTCAAAACACCAGATTTTGACGTCGAGACATCAAACCGGCCAAGAAAATTTGATAAATAAAAAAGCCAATGACACATTCAAAGGTTGTAAAATATCGAGAGGCAGCAGCACCTTCAAACGCATCATTGGTTTCGAGTTAAAATTTTGAGTGTAAAATTTTTTTCTCCCTCAGTCATGTGACTGCCTACACGATGCCATGCAAAAGCAATCACATAACCCAGAGTCGGGGATTTTAATGGATGTCGTTCAGATCGAGTGCGGCAAACCACCAGCCAAGCACACATTCAAGGGTAGGTTCAATAATGCCTAAGGCATCACCTTGCCCATCCCTATCATCACATGCAAGACACCGAGCCAAGTGGCATCCATTAAAATCCTCGTGTTGACCGCGGGCACTGTGGTGTCACCCGTCAACATGCAACCATCACAAACTGGAAGAACAACCATATCCATAGGGACCAACTCCAGGAACATGATGCCCGCATGCCTATTGCCACTGCAAAAAGTGCACGCGTTGTTGGAAAAATCCAACGCTGGTTCACCGTTTTATAACTCTCCTCACACCTCAACAAGAACAAAGTCACCCGGGAGCACTTAAAATCGAGAGGGACAAAGGAAAATGCACCCAATAGACCCTGCCCATGCATCGTTGATGCAAGAATAAGCCACGCCACGATGCCCACAAATTTCCGAGGGACGCACCGAGACTCGGCCGAAGTCGGCCAACATTCGGTTTCTGGATAATTGACGAATCAATCAACCCAATGCCATGGAAAACCAAGCCACACAAGTGAGGGGAGACTTGCATGAGCATGGGGGAGGGGCCCCAAGGCAGCACCGCACCTCCCACTGTGGGCGTGGTTGGTGAGGTGCAGCCCCCCCCTATAATAGGTTATTATGCAAAAGCCAAAATTGTAGTAGTAGATACCTTTTTTCTGAGCAGACATAAGTCCATATCGGGACCTAGAGATCGAATTTTGACGTGATTTTTTGCAGGGAGGCTCACAAACACAATATATTCACGTCCACAAAGTTTTAGATTTTTTCTCCAAGGGATGAATTTTTAATGAATTTTTGAATCGGCAGATTATGAAAAACCGGGGAAAATAGAAAAAGGCACCTAGAGATCGAATTTTGACCTGATTTTTTGCAGGCATTCACACAAAATAACACCAAATGTGTCTGCAAAGTTTCGTTACATTTCCCCAAGGGAATGATTTATAATGAATTTTTCTCCGAATCATCGCACCATGGTGCACCTTGATGCCCACCTTGGTGCCTCTTGATACCCACCTTGGTGCTTCTTGATACCCACCTTGGTGCCTCTTGGTGCCTCTTGGTGCCTCTTGGTGCCCACCTTGGTGCCTCTTGATGCCCACCATGGTGCACCTTGATGCACACCTTGGTGCCTCTTGGTGCCCACCTTGGTGCCTCTTGGTGCCTCTTGGTGCCCACCTTGGTGCCTCTTGATGCCCACCATGGTGCACCTTGATGCACACCTTGGTGCCTCTTGGTGCCTCTTGGTGCCCACCTTGGTGCCTCTTGATGCCCACCATGGTGCACCTTGATGCACACCTTGGTGCCTCTTGATGCCCACCTTGGTGCCTCTTGATACCCACCTTGGTGCCTCTTGATGCCCACCTTGGTGCCTCTTGATACCCACCTTGGTGCCTCTTGGTGCCCACCTTGGTGCCTCTTGCTACCCACCATGGTGCCTCTTGGTGCCCACCATGGTGCCTCTTGGTGCCCACCATGGTGCCTCTTGGTGCCCACCATGGTGCACCTTGATGCACACCTTGGTGCCTCTTGGTGCCCACCTTGGTGCCTCTTGCTACCCACCATGGTGCCTCTTGGTGCCCACCATGGTGCCTCTTGGTGCCCACCATGGTGCCTCTTGGTGCCCACCATGGTGCACCTTGATGCACACCTTGGTGCCTCTTGATGCCCACCTTGGTGCCTCTTGATACCCACCTTGGTGCCTCTTGGTGCCCACCATGGTGCCTCTTGGTGCCCACCATGGTGCCTCTTGGTGCCCACCATGGTGCACCTTCATGCACACCTTGGTGCCTCTTGATGCCCACCTTGGTCCCTCTTGATACCCACCATGGTGCACCTTGATGCACACCTTGGTGCCTCTTGGTGCCCACCTTGGTGCCTCTTGGTGCCTCTTGGTGCCCACCTTGGTGCCTCTTGATGCCCACCATGGTGCACCTTGATGCACACCTTGGTGCCTCTTGGTGCCTCTTGGTGCCCACCTTGGTGCCTCTTGATGCCCACCATGGTGCACCTTGATGCACACCTTGGTGCCTCTTGATGCCCACCTTGGTGCCTCTTGATACCCACCTTGGTGCCTCTTGATGCCCACCTTGGTGCCTCTTGATACCCACCTTGGTGCCTCTTGGTGCCCACCTTGGTGCCTCTTGCTACCCACCATGGTGCCTCTTGGTGCCCACCATGGTGCCTCTTGGTGCCCACCATGGTGCCTCTTGGTGCCCACCATGGTGCACCTTGATGCACACCTTGGTGCCTCTTGGTGCCCACCTTGGTGCCTCTTGATACCCACCTTGGTGCCTCTTGGTGCCCACCATGGTGCCTCTTGGTGCCCACCATGGTGCCTCTTGGTGCCCACCATGGTGCACCTTCATGCACACCTTGGTGCCTCTTGATGCCCACCTTGGTCCCTCTTGATACCCACCATGGTGCACCTTGGTGCCTCTTGGTGCCCACCTTGGTGCCTCTTGATGCCCACCATGGTGCACCTTGATGCCCACCTTGGTGCCTCTTGGTGCCCATCATGGTGCCTCTTCATGCCCACCCTGGTGCCTACCTGGTGCGTTTTTATGCACCCTGGTGCCCTCCTGGTGCGTTTTTATGCACCCTGGTGCCCTCCTGGTGCGTTTTTATGCACCCTGGTGCCCTCCTGGTGCGTTTTTATGCACCCTGGTGCCCTCCTGGTGCGTTTTTATGCACCCTGGTGCCTCCCTGGTGCGTTTTTATGCACCATGGTGCCCTCCTGGTGCGTTTTTCGCACCCTGGTGCCCTCTTGGTGCGTTTTTATGCACCATGGTGCCCTCTTGGTGCGTTTTTATGCACCATGGTGCCCTCTTGGTGCGTTTTTATGCACCCTGGTGCCCTCCTGGTGCGTTTTTATGCACCCTGGTGCCTACTTGGTGCGTTTTTATGCACCCTGGTGCCCTCCTGGTGCGTTTTTATGCACCATGGTGCCCTCCTGGTGCGTTTTTATGCACCATGGTGCCCTCCTGGTGCGTTTTTATGCACCCTGGTGCGTTTTTATGCACCCTGGTGCCCTCCTGGTGCGTTTTTATGCACCCTGGTGCCTACTTGGTGCGTTTTTATGCACCCTGGTGCCCTCCTGGTGCGTTTTTATGCACCCTGGTGCCCTCCTGGTGCGTTTTTATGCACCCTGGTGCCTCCGTGGTGCGTTTTTATGCACCCTGGTGCCCTCCTGGTGCGTTTTTATGCACCCTGGTGCCTCCGTGGTGCGTTTTTATGCACCATGGTGCCCTCCTGGTGCGTTTTTATGCACCCTGGTGCCCTCCTGGTGCGTTTTTATGCACCCTGGTGCCTCCGTGGTGCGTTTTTATGCACCATGGTGCCCTCCTGGTGCGTTTTTCGCACCCTGGTGCCCTCTTGGTGCGTTTTTATGCACCATGGTGCCCTCTTGGTGCGTTTTTATGCACCATGGTGCCCTCTTGGTGCGTTTTTATGCACCCTGGTGCCCTCCTGGTGCGTTTTTATGCACCCTGGTGCCTACTTGGTGCGTTTTTATGCACCCTGGTGCCCTCCTGGTGCGTTTTTATGCACCATGGTGCCCTCCTGGTGCGTTTTTATGCACCCTGGTGCCTACTTGGTGCGTTTTTATGCACCATGGTGCCCTCTTGGTGCGTTTTTACGCACCCTGGTGCCCTCCTGGTGCGTTTTTATGCACCCTGGTGCCCTCCTGGTGCGTTTTTATGCACCCTGGTGCCCTCCTGGTGCGTTTTTATGCACCCTGGTGCCCTCCTGGTGCGTTTTTATGCACCCTGGTGCCTCCGTGGTGCGTTTTTATGCACCATGGTGCCCTCCTGGTGCGTTTTTCGCACCCTGGTGCCCTCTTGGTGCGTTTTTATGCACCATGGTGCCCTCTTGGTGCGTTTTTATGCACCATGGTGCCCTCTTGGTGCGTTTTTATGCACCCTGGTGCCCTCCTGGTGCGTTTTTATGCACCCTGGTGCCTACTTGGTGCGTTTTTATGCACCCTGGTGCCCTCCTGGTGCGTTTTTATGCACCATGGTGCCCTCCTGGTGCGTTTTTATGCACCCTGGTGCCCTCCTGGTGCGTTTTTATGCACCCTGGTGCGTTTTTATGCACCCTGGTGCCTCTGGTGCGTTTTTATGCACCTGGTGCCTCCTGGTGCGTTTTTATGCACCTGGTGCCTCCTGGTGCGTTTTTATGCACCCTGGTGCGTTTTTATGCACCCTGGTGCCCTCCTGGTGCGTTTTTATGCACCCTGGTGCCTCCTGGTGCGTTTTTATGCACCCTGGTGCCCTCCTGGTGCGTTTTTATGCACCCTGGTGCCTCCGTGGTGCGTTTTTATGCACCCTGGTGCCCTCCTGGTGCGTTTTTATGCACCCTGGTGCCTCCGTGGTGCGTTTTTATGCACCATGGTGCCCTCCTGGTGCGTTTTTATGCACCCTGGTGCCCTCCTGGTGCGTTTTTATGCACCCTGGTGCCTCCGTGGTGCGTTTTTATGCACCATGGTGCCCTCCTGGTGCGTTTTTCGCACCCTGGTGCCCTCTTGGTGCGTTTTTATGCACCCTGGTGCCCTCCTGGTGCGTTTTTATGCACCCTGGTGCCTACTTGGTGCGTTTTTATGCACCCTGGTGCCCTCCTGGTGCGTTTTTATGCACCATGGTGCCCTCCTGGTGCGTTTTTATGCACCCTGGTGCCTACTTGGTGCGTTTTTATGCACCATGGTGCCCTCTTGGTGCGTTTTTTCGCACCCTGGTGCCCTCCTGGTGCGTTTTTATGCACCCTGGTGCCCTCCTGGTGCGTTTTTATGCACCCTGGTGCCCTCCTGGTGCGTTTTTATGCACCATGGTGCCCTCCTGGTGCGTTTTTCGCACCCTGGTGCCCTCCTGGTGCGTTTTTATGCACCCTGGTGCCCTCCTGGTGCGTTTTTATGCACCCTGGTGCCCTCCTGGTGCGTTTTTATGCACCCTGGTGCCCTCCTGGTGCGTTTTTATGCA
>NW_020874411.1:5000-11016 GCF_003935025.1 Abrus precatorius | reverse complement strand
TCTGTTCAATATATAATGACGGAGGCTAACTTTGGTTGGTTAATCCGATCAGTTCATCGATGGTCGGCAAGTATGATGGTCTTAATGATGATTCTGCACGTATTTCGCGTGTATCTCACAGGTGGCTTTAAAAAACCTCGCGAATTAACTTGGGTTACCGGTGTAGTTTTGGCTGTATTGACCGCATCTTTTGGTGTAAGCGGTTATTCCTTATTGGGATCAATTGGTTATTGGCCAGTCAAAATTGTAACAGGCGTGCCCGAGCTATTCTGTAATAGGATCATTCTTTGGGTAAGTTTTACGGGAATTCTAGTGGGACAATCACCTTGACTCGTTTTTATAGTTTGCATACTTTTGTATTACCTCTTCTTACTGCCGTATTTATGTTAATGGACTTTCCAATGATACGTAAGCAAGGCATTTCTGGTCCTTTATAGTAAATATGAATCATAGATATTGTGGTAATTAATCATTTCTTATTTGGGGGAGGAATATATTTCATTGCTACAAATATGGATTATTTAAAAGAATAAGACATGTATTTGGATATTTTCCTTCAATTTAACAAAATTGGATTATTATTATTTTTTACATACACGAATAGTTGAAGGGAATTCTACGAAGAAGAAATGGATTATGGGAGTGTGTGACTTGAACTATTGATTGGGCCACGCAGATATATGATTTTCTCTTATCTGCCACATTTGAATTTACAATTCAATGTGTCTTTATTCCAACTACAACGCAAGGTCCGTCCCTACAGAGGATAGGCTGGTTTCACTTGTAAAGAATCTTTTCTATGATCAGACTCGATCATATCCTGCATGAACAGGCTCCGTAACATCCAGTAAAAAAAGTGATGTGGGATAATCTGAATTATATTTTCTCTATTTCACTGAACTTAATAGTATGGAAATGCATTCATTTCCTATGCATTGACTCGATTTATGATACTATCGGAGTAAACCAAGTGGATCTAAAGAAGAAAAGGGGTTAGATTATATTAGTAACAAGTAAATCCTTTGTACGTAAAAAGTTCCAAGATTTTTTTTTTGGGGGGGGGTTAAGAATTGCAAGGTTTGAGATCACCCAAAAAGCACTATTCACTTTGAAAGCCTACTTGGGTATTGAGCGTTTACTTAAGTTTACTTAATAATAAAAGAACTTAATTTTTTTTTTTTGCAGATAAGATAATTGTAACTTCGGAGAAGAAAATAAGGTTTATTTTCTTACATGGAATCTTTCTATATGTGTGGATAACATATGCATTTTTTCTATGGATACATTCGAAATGTTTGATTCGTGCTCGAGCCGGATGATGAAAAATTATCATGTCCGGTTCTTTCGGAGGATGGATCTATAAGAATTCACCTATCCTAATAACAAAAAAACCTGACTTGAATGATCCTGTATTAAGAGCTAAATTGGCTAAAGGAATGGGTCATAATTATTATGGAGAACCTGCATGGCCCAATGATCTTTTATATATTTTTCCAGTAGTAATTCTGGGTACTATTGCCTGTAACGTAGGATTAGCGGTTCTAGAACCATCAATGATTGGAGAACCCGCGGATCCATTTGCAACTCCTTTGGAAATACTACCCGAATGGTATTTCTTTCCCGTATTTCAAATACTTCGTACAGTGCCCAATAAGTTATTAGGCGTTCTTTTAATGGTTTCGGTACCTATGGGATTATTAACAGTACCCTTTTTGGAAAATGTTAATAAATTCCAAAACCCATTTCGCCGTCCAGTAGCAACAACCATCTTTTTAATTGGTACCATAGTAGCCCTTTGGTTGGGTATTGGAGCAACATTACCTATTGAGAAATCTCTAATTTTAGGTCTTTTTTAAACTTTTTAATTAAATGGATTCAATTGTGAAATAAAATATCATGCCATGTATATTGTGTATCTAGGGAGAATTCATTTTGAAACGACTAATCCCTAGATACATCTTTTGGCCTATTCCGAGTATATGGATTTATTCTAAGGATTCAAATTACACATTTTCACCTTTATTTTTATAAATAATAAAAATATGAAAAAAAAAAACCAATGCCAATGGATTTCAAATTTATGCGAAATGCTTTTCTATTTCTAAAATGTCTAATATATGTTTACATCTTCTACACGAAAATGTTCCATTTCCATAAGGTCTTCTTGACTATTATTCAAAAGTTCTAATAATGTATGAATATTGGATCTTTTGAGACAATTATAGATCTTGGGAGGCAATTCTAATTGGTCAATAAAAATGGATTTCAATGCTATTCCTTTTTTATTTTTCCTCAGTTTATCCTTAGCCAATATATCATGAAAAGTAAAAAGGGGTAAAGTAACCTTGTGTTGATTTTTTTCTAAATGAAAGGGATCTTCTTCTGCATGTAAAAAGGGAATAAATAAATCAATCAAATTCCGAGAGGCTTCATAAAGCGCCTCTTTAGGAGTTAAACTCCCATTTGTCCATATTTCGAGAAAGAGTATCTCTTGTTTTTTTTTCCCATTCCCATAGGAATGAATACTATGATTTACATTTCGAACAGGCATGAATACAGCATCTATGGGAAAACTTCCGTCTTGAAAGTTTTTTAGTGTTTTTATACGATATCCGCGATTCCTCTCAATTTTTAATCCAATACACAAATTAATAGGTTCTGTTAGGTTGGCTATATGTTGTGTATTATCAATGATTTCCACAGAAGGTGGTAAAATGATGTCTTGAGCAGTTATATATCCAGGACCTTTGAAACAAATAGATGCGTCTTGAGTTCCATACAGATTACTTCTCAATACAATTTCTTTCAAATTCATTAAAATTTCATGTACTGATTCTTGAATACCTACTATGGTAGAATATTCATGTGGTATTTTCTCCGATTTTGCACGTGTAATACATGTTCCCTCTATTTCTCCTAGCAAAACTCTTCGCACTGCAATGCCTATTGTATCGGCTTGGCCTTTCATAAGTGGAGACAGAATAAAGCGTCCATAATAAAGACGTTTACTGTCTACTCTTGATTCAACACACTTCCACTGTAGTGTCCGAGTTGATACTCTTATTTTCTCTCGAACCATAGTAATATATATATATTTGATCAAACCCTTGAATTGTTTATTTCTCTTGAAATCTTTTCCATGTTTATTTTTAATTTTACACACGTCTTTTTTTCGGAGACCTACATCCATTATGTGGCATAGGGGTTACATCCCGTATAAAATTTAATAGTATACCACTTCTACGAATAGCTCTTAATGCCGCATCTCTTCCGAGACCGGGGCCTTTTATCATGACTTCTGCTCGTTGCATGCCTTGATCCGCTACTGTTCGAATAGCATTTCCTGCTGCGGTTTGAGCGGCAAATGGTGTACCCTTCGTGTACCCTTGAATCCACAAGTACCGGCGGAGGACCAAGAAATAACCCGACCACGTACATCTGTAACAGTCACAATAGTATTGTTAAAACTAGCTTGAACATGAATAACTCCCTTTGGTATTTTATGAGCATGCTTACGCGAACCAATACGTCCATTTTTACGCGAACCCATTTTTGGTATAGGTTTTGCCATATTTGATTATTTCATAAAAATAAGTCCGAGATATATGGATATATCCATTTCATTCAAAAACGGATCCTTTACTTTTTTCTAACTAGTTTCTAACTAGAATTCATATTCGATTTATATATATCAATTGTATTTTTATATTAATCGACATCGAATATGAATTTTTGAAATAAAATTTCAAATTGGAAATACCAATAATAAAAAATTTCTTCTAATATTTTATAAATATATATTCTAATATTTTTATATTCTATTTTTATAGAAAATCCTCTTTTGTGGAAATATTATCCTTGTCTTTGTTTATGTTTTGGATTGGAACAAATTACTAGAATTCGCCCTCGCCTGCGAATTAATCGACATTTTTCACAAATTTTACGGACGGAGGCCCCTATTTTCATATTTGTAATTCCTTAATAAGTTAATACCAAATCTATTTATTGGAAGAAAATAAGGTTTCCTTACATTTTGAACTTGTACCCCCCCCCAAAAAAAAAGATTGTTGAAATTAAAAAACAGTCTAATTAAATTGAATTTTTTATGCTTCTTTTTTTTTTTCTACGGGCGTATACATATAAACATATAAAAAGTACGTCGAATCTTTTGAAAAACATAGCTTATAATTCAATTTTGATTATATAAAGGAATCTGAAACATACCCCTGGGAATTTATTCATTCAGGAATTAAATCCTCTTGAATCCTTTTTATTTTTTCTTTTTTTTTTTCCAATTCCAGTTTCAGTTAAACCCCCTTCGCACATTCACTAGTATATGAGGGGTGGGTGATATTCTAAATCTGTGTTTTCTCTCTCTCTTTTTGACAAAAATGGATAGAAATTTCTCATCTAATTCGTATTTCAGAAAGATTACCATATATAACATAAAATTTCTCCGCCTATTTTTTCTAATCGAGCCTCTCGATCTGTCATTATACCCCTAGAAGTTGAAAGAATTACAATCCCATGCTCCTAAAATTTTAGGGATTCGTTGATAATTAGAATATATTCGCAGACCAGGTGTACTGATCCGTTTTAAATTTAAAAAACTTTTATATGATCCTTTCTTATTTATTCTATACCGTAGAGTTAAAACTAAATAATATTTGTCGCTTTCCCTATGTTTTCTGACGTTTTCAACAAAACCCTCTCGTAAAAGTATTTTCACAGTGTTTTCGGTGATGTTAGTAAATGGTATTTGAACCATTTTTTTTCTATTCATATCAGCATTTCGTATATAGGTTATTATGTCAGCGATGGTGTCCTTACTCATGATAAACGAAAATGATTGTTGCTCCTTATTTTCAATATAATCAACATGCTCGTTTTTCTATTTTTTTTTCATTATTTCATTTAGATCATCCAATATATTTCATTTAGATCATCCAATATTAATATGAAATAGATAATAATTGTTATTTCTAATACTTAGAATAATTACTACAAAGGGATATGTGTGAGATATAATATATTAATTAATCCATTTTCATTACAAAACAAATATATCCATATCACGGTTTTGCCTTATAATTTTATAATACCTCGGGTGCTAATGAAACTATTTTAGTGAAATTTAACTGTCTCAATTCCCGTGCGATTGCACAAAAGATTCGAGTTCCTTTTGGATTTCCTTCTTGATCAATGACAACTGCAGCATTATCATCATACTGAATTAGTATACCGTTGCTACGTTTGAGTTCTTTACAAGTACGTACAATTACAGCTCTGATCACTTCTGATCTTTCTAAGGTCATATTTGGTACTGCTTCCTTGATTACAGCAACAACAATGTCACCAATATAAGCATATCGTCGATTACTAGCTCCTAGGATTCGAATACACATCAATTCGCGGGCTCCGCTGTTATCAGCTACATTCAAATAGGTTTGAGGTTGAATCATATCATTTTTTTGTTCTTTCAGTCCAAAGATTGAAGTAAAAAAAAATATTCTGTGTTCAAAAATAAGGAACTTACAATTGCATTTTTATGTTTTCATCCTAAAGCCCTCTTTCCTTTGGTTTTCATTATTATCCTGAAATAATGAATTGAGTTCGTATAGGCATTTTTGAGGCTGCTAAAGAAATAGCCTTTCTGGCTATATTTTCTGATATCCCACCCATCTCATAAAGTATTTTCCCAGGTTTAACGACAGATACCCAATATTCGGGAGATCCTTTTCCCGAACCCATACGCGTTTCGGTGGGTCTTACTGTAACTGGTTTGTCTGGAAATATGCGTACCCATATTTGTCCACCTCGTCGGACATTTCGTGACATTGCTCGCCGTCCCGCTTCTATTTGTCTAGACGTGATCCAAGCGGGCTCAAGTGCCTGAAGAGCATATCTTCCGAAGCAAATATTATTACCTCGATAGGATATTCCTTTCATTCTTCCTCTATGTTGTTTACGAAATCTGGTTCTTTTGGGGTTCTAGTTGATGGTTGTTTCTCAATTC
>NW_020874410.1:0-7096 GCF_003935025.1 Abrus precatorius | reverse complement strand
CAAGGAGTTTTAGTGGCTTGAGAGAGTTTCGCATGTATTCCTTTGCCGGTGAGGAAAACGGGACCAAAAGAGACCAAAACTGAACTTGGGTCCAAAAAGCGCCAGAAAGTGCCAAAAGGGGAGAAGTGGGGAGAAAGCCTTCCTTTGAGTCCTAGGATGATATTCAATGAGTTTCAGTGGCCTGAGACGAGTTTCGCATGTCTTCCATTGCCGGTAAGCAAAAGGGACCAAAAGAGACCAAAACTGGAACTTGGGTCCAAAAGCGCCAGAAAGTGCCAAAAGGGGAGAAGGTGGTGAGAAAGCCTTCCTTTGAGTCCTAGAGTGATATTCAAGGAGTTTCAGTGGCCTGAGACGAGTTTCGCACGTCTTCCATTGCCGGTAAGCAAAAGGGACCAAAAGAGACCAAAACTGGAACTTGGTCCAAAAGCGCCAGAAAGTGCCAAAAGGGGAGAAGGTGGGAGAAAGCCTTCCTTTGAGTCCTAGGAGTGATATTCAAGGAGTTTCAGTGGCCTGAGACGAGTTTCGCACGTCTTCCTTGCCGGTAAGCAAAAGGGACCAAAAGAGACCAAAACTGGAACTTGCGTCCAAAAGCGCCAGAAAGTGCCAAAAGGGGAGAAGTGGTGAGAAAGCCTTCCTTTGAGTCCTAGGAGTGATATTCAAGGAGTTTCAGTGGCCTGAGACGAGTTTCGCACGTCTTCCTTGCCGGTAAGCAAAAAGGGACCAAAAGAGACCAAAACTGGAACTTGGTCCAAAAGCGCCAGAAAGTGCCAAAAGGGGAGAAGTGGGGAGAAAGCCTTCCTTTGAGTCCTAGGAGTGATATTCAAGGAGTTTCAGTGGCCTGAGACGAGTTTCGCACGTCTTCCTTTGCCGGTAAGCAAAAGGGACCAAAAGAGACCAAAACTGGAACTTGGTCCAAAAGCGCCAGAAAGTGCCAAAAGGGGAGAAGGTGGGAGAAAGCCTTCCTTTGAGTCCTAGGAGTGATATTCAAGGAGTTTCAGTGGCCTGAGACGAGTTTCGCATGTCTTCCTTGCCGGTAAGCAAAAGGGACCAAAAGAGACCAAAACTGGAACTTGGGTCCAAAAGCGCCAGAAAGTGCCAAAAGGGGAGAAGGTGGTGAGAAAGCCTTCCTTTGAGTCCTAGGAGTGATATTCAAGGAGTTTCAGTGGCCTGAGACGAGTTTCGCACGTCTTCCTTGCCGGTAAGCAAAAGGGACCAAAAGAGACCAAAACTGGAACTTGGGTCCAAAAGCGCCAGAAAGTGCCAAAAGGGGAGAAGTGGTGAGAAAGCCTTCCTTTGAGTCCTAGGAGTGATATTCAATGAGTTTCAGTGGCCTGAGACGAGTTTCGCACGTCTTCCATTGCCGGTAAGCAAAAGGGACCAAAAGAGACCAAAACTGGAACTTGCGTCCAAAAGCGCCAGAAAGTGCCAAAAGGGGAGAAGTGGTGAGAAAGCCTTCCTTTGAGTCCTAGGAGTGATATTCAAGGAGTTTCAGTGGCCTGAGACGAGTTTCGCACGTCTTCCTTTGCCGGTAAGCAAAAGGGACCAAAAGAGACCAAAACTGGAACTTGGGTCCAAAAGCGCCAGAAAGTGCCAAAAGGGGAGAAGGTGGGAGAAAGCCTTCCTTTGAGTCCTAGGAGTGATATTCAAGGAGTTTCAGTGGCCTGAGACGAGTTTCGCATGTCTTCCTTGCCGGTAAGCAAAAGGGACCAAAAGAGACCAAAACTGGAACTTGGGTCCAAAAGCGCCAGAAAGTGCCAAAAGGGGAGAAGTGGTGAGAAAGCCTTCCTTTGAGTCCTAGGAGTGATATTCAAGGAGTTTCAGTGGCCTGAGACGAGTTTCGCACGTCTTCCTTTGCCGGTAAGCAAAAAGGGACCAAAAGAGACCAAAACTGGAACTTGGGTCCAAAAGCGCCAGAAAGTGCCAAAAGGGGAGAAGTGGGAGAAAGCCTTCCTTTGAGTCCTAGGAGTGATATTCAAGGAGTTTCAGTGGCCTGAGACGAGTTTCGCACGTCTTCCTTGCCGGTAAGCAAAAGGGACCAAAAGAGACCAAAACTGGAACTTGGGTCCAAAAGCGCCAGAAAGTGCCAAAAGGGGAGAAGTGGTGAGAAAGCCTTCCTTTGAGTCCTAGGAGTGATATTCAAGGAGTTTCAGTGGCCTGAGACGAGTTTCGCACGTCTTCCATTGCCGGTAAGCAAAAGGGACCAAAAGAGACCAAAACTGGAACTTGCGTCCAAAAGCGCCAGAAAGTGCCAAAAGGGGAGAAGTGGGGAGAAAGCCTTCCTTTGAGTCCTAGGAGTGATATTCAAGGAGTTTCAGTGGCCTGAGACGAGTTTGCACGTCTTCCTTTGCCGGTAAGCAAAAGGGACCAAAAGAGACCAAAACTGGAACTTGGGTCCAAAAGCGCCAGAAAGTGCCAAAAGGGGAGAAGATGGTGAGAAAGCCTTCCTTTGAGTCCTAGGAGTGATATTCAAGGAGTTTCAGTGGCCTGAGACGAGTTTCGCACGTCTTCCTTGCCGGTAAGCAAAAGGGACCAAAAGAGACCAAAACTGGAACTTGGGTCCAAAAGCGCCAGAAAGTGCCAAAAGGGGAGAAGCTGGTGAGAAAGCCTTCCTTTGAGTCCTAGGAGTGATATTCAAGGAGTTTCAGTGGCCTGAGACGAGTTTCGCATGTCTTCCTTGCCGGTAAGCAAAAGGGACCAAAAGAGACCAAAACTGGAACTTGGGTCCAAAAGCGCCAGAAAGTGCCAAAAGGGGAGAAGTGGTGAGAAAGCCTTCCTTTGAGTCCTAGGAGTGATATTCAAGGAGTTTCAGTGGCCTGAGACGAGTTTCGCAGTCTTCCATTGCCGGTAAGCAAAAGGGACCAAAAGAGACCAAAACTGGAACTTGGGTCCAAAAGCGCCAGAAAGTGCCAAAAGGGGAGAAGTGGGAGAAAGCCTTCCTTTGAGTCCTAGGAGTGATATTCAAGGAGTTTCAGTGGCCTGAGACGAGTTTCGCACGTCTTCCTTTGCCGGTAAGCAAAAAGGGACCAAAAGAGACCAAAACTGGAACTTGGGTCCAAAAGCGCCAGAAAGTGCCAAAAGGGGAGAAGTGGGAGAAAGCCTTCCTTTGAGTCCTAGGAGTGATATTCAAGGAGTTTCAGTGGCCTGAGACGAGTTTCGCACGTCTTCCTTGCCGGTAAGCAAAAGGGACCAAAAGAGACCAAAACTGGAACTTGGGTCCAAAAGCGCCAGAAAGTGCCAAAAGGGGAGAAGTGGGAGAAAGCCTTCCTTTGAGTCCTAGGAGTGATATTCAAGGAGTTTCAGTGGCCTGAGACGAGTTTCGCATGTCTTCCTTGCCGGTAAGCAAAAAGGGACCAAAAGAGACCAAAACTGGAACTTGGGTCCAAAAGCGCCAGAAAGTGCCAAAAGGGGAGAAGTGGGAGAAAGCCTTCCTTTGAGTCCTAGGAGTGATATTCAAGGAGTTTCAGTGGCCTGAGACGAGTTTCGCATGTCTTCCTTGCCGGTAAGCAAAAAGGGACCAAAAGAGACCAAAACTGGAACTTGGGTCCAAAAGCGCCAGAAAGTGCCAAAAGGGGAGAAGCTGGGAGAAAGCCTTCCTTTGAGTCCTAGGAGTGATATTCAAGGAGTTTCAGTGGCCTGAGACGAGTTTCGCACGTCTTCCTTTGCCGGTAAGCAAAAAGGGACCAAAAGAGACCAAAACTGGAACTTGGGTCCAAAAGCGCCAGAAAGTGCCAAAAGGGGAGAAGTGGTGAGAAAGCCTTCCTTTGAGTCCTAGGAGTGATATTCAAGGAGTTTCAGTGGCCTGAGACGAGTTTCGCACGTCTTCCTTGCCGGTAAGCAAAAGGGACCAAAAGAGACCAAAACTGGAACTTGGTCCAAAAGCGCCAGAAAGTGCCAAAAGGGGAGAAGTGGGAGAAAGCCTTCCTTTGAGTCCTAGGAGTGATATTCAAGGAGTTTCAGTGGCCTGAGACGAGTTTCGCACGTCTTCCTTTGCCGGTAAGCAAAAAGGGACCAAAAGAGACCAAAACTGGAACTTGGGTCCAAAAGCGCCAGAAAGTGCCAAAGGGGAGAAGTGGTGAGAAAGCCTTCCTTTGAGTCCTAGGAGTGATATTCAAGGAGTTTCAGTGGCCTGAGACGAGTTTCGCACGTCTTCCACTGCCGGTAAGCAAAAGGGGACCAAAAGAGACCAAAACTGGAACTTGCGTCCAAAAGCGCAGAAAGTGCCAAAAGGGGAGAAGCTGGTGTGAAAGCCTTCTTTTTAGTCCTAGAACTGATATTCAAGGAGTTTCAGTGGCCTGAGACGAGTTTCGCATGTATTCCTTTGCCGGTGAGCAAAACGGGACCAAAAGAGACCAAAACTGAACTTGGTCCAAAAGCGCCAGAAAGTGCCAAAAGGGGAGAAGGTGGGGAGAAAGCCTTCCTTTGAGTCCTAGGAATGATATTCAAGGAGTTTCAGTGGCCTGAGACGAGTTTCGCATGTCTTCCATTGCCGGTAAGCAAAAAGGGACCAAAAGAGACCAAAACTGGAACTTGGTCCAAAAGCCAGAAAGTGCCAAAAGGGGAGAAGTGGGAGAAAGCCTTCCTTTGAGTCCTAGGAGTGATATTCAAGGAGTTTCAGTGGCCTGAGACGAGTTTGCACGTCTTCCTTTGCCGGTAAGCAAAAGGGACCAAAAGAGACCAAAACTGGAACTTGGTCCAAAAGCGCCAGAAAGTGCCAAAAGGGGAGAAGTGGGAGAAAGCCTTCCTTTGAGTCCTAGGAGTGATATTCAAGGAGTTTCAGTGGCCTGAGACGAGTTTCGCACGTCTTCCTTTGCCGGTAAGCAAAAAGGGACCAAAAGAGACCAAAACTGGAACTTGGGTCCAAAAGCGCCAGAAAGTGCCAAAAGGGGAGAAGTGGGAGAAAGCCTTCCTTTGAGTCCTAGGAGTGATATTCAAGGAGTTTCAGTGGCCTGAGACGAGTTTCGCATGTCTTCCATTGCCGGTAAGCAAAAAGGGACCAAAAGAGACCAAAACTAGAACTTGGGTCCAAAAGCGCCAGAAAGTGCCAAAAGGGGAGAAGTGGGGAGAAAGCCTTCCTTTGAGTCCTAGGAGTGATATTCAAGGAGTTTCAGTGGCCTGAGACGAGTTATGCACGTCTTCCTTTGCCGGTAAGCAAAAAGGGACCAAAAGAGACCAAAACTGGAACTTGGGTCCAAAAGCGCCAGAAAGTGCCTAAAGGGGAGAAGATGGTGAGAAAGCCTTCCTTTGAGTCCTAGGAGTGATATTCAAGGAGTTTCAGTGGCCTGAGACGAGTTTCGCACGTCTTCCATTGCCGGTAAGCAAAAGGGACCAAAAGAGACCAAAACTGGAACTTGCGTCCAAAAGCGCAGAAAGTGCCAAAAGGGGAGAAGCTGGTGAGAAAGCCTTCTTTGAGTCCTAGGAGTGATATTCAAGGAGTTTCAGTGGCCTGAGACGAGTTTCGCATGTCTTCCTTTGCCGGTAAGCAAAACGGGACCAAAAGAGACCAAAACTGAACTTGGGTCCAAAAGCGCCAGAAAGTGCCAAAAGGGGGAAGGTGGGGAGAAAGCCTTCCTTTGAGTCCTAGGAATGATATTCAAGGAGTTTCAGTGGCCTGAGACGAGTTTCGCATGTCTTCCATTGCCGGTAAGCAAAAAGGGACCAAAAGAGACCAAAACTGGAACTTGGGTCCAAAAGCGCCAGAAAGTGCCAAAAGGGGAGAAGCTGGGGAGAAAGCCTTCCTTTGAGTCCTAGGAGTGATATTCAAGGAGTTTCAGTGGCCTGAGACGAGTTATGCACGTCTTCCTTTGCCGGTAAGCAAAAAGGGACCAAAAGAGACCAAAACTGGAACTTGCGTCCAAAAGCGCAAGAAAGTGCCAAAAGGGGAGAAGCTGGGGAGAAAGCCTTCCTTTGAGTCCTAGGAGTGATATTCAAGGAGTTTCAGTGGCCTGAGACGAGTTATGCACGTCTTCCTTTGCCGGTAAGCAAAAAGGGACCAAAAGAGACCAAAACTGGAACTTGGGTCCAAAAGCGCCAGAAAGTGCCAAAGGGGAGAAGTGGGAGAAAGCCTTCCTTTGAGTCCTAGGAGTGATATTCAAGGAGTTTCAGTGGCCTGAGACGAGTTTCGCATGTCTTCCATTGCCGGTAAGCAAAAAGGGACCAAAAGAGACCAAAACTGGAACTTGGGTCCAAAAGCGCCAGAAAGTGCCAAAAGGGGAGAAGCTGGTGAGAAAGCCTTCCTTTGAGTCCTAGGAGTGATATTCAAGGAGTTTTAGTGGCTTGAGATGAGTTTCGCATGTATTCCTTTGCCGGTGAGCAAAACGGGACCAAAAGAGACCAAAACTAACTTGGGTCCAAAAGCGCCAGAAAGTGCCAAAAGGGGAGAAGGTGGGGAGAAAGCCTTCCTTTGAGTCCTAGGATGATATTCAAGGAGTTTCAGTGGCCTGAGACGAGTTTCGCACGTCTTCCTTTGCCGGTAAGCAAAAAGGGACCAAAAGAGACCAAAACTGGAACTTGGGTCCAAAAGCGCCAGAAAGGCCAAAAGGGGAGAAGGTGGGAGAAAGCCTTCCTTGAGTCCTAGGAGTGATATTCAAGGAGTTTTAGTGGCTGAGAGAGTTTCGCATGTATTCCTTTGCCGGTAGCAAAAGGGACCAAAAGAGACCAAATGAACTTGGTCCAAAAGCGCAGAAAGTGCCAAAAGGGAGAAGGTGGTGAGAAAGCCTTCCTTTGAGTCTAGTATGATATTCAAGGAGTTTCAGTGCCTGAGACGAGTTTCGCATGTCTTCCTTTGCCGATAAGCAAAAAGGGACCAAAAGAGACCAAAACTAGAACTAGGGTCCAAAAATCCAGAAAGTGCCAAAAGGGGAGAAGGAGAATGTTGCGGGATGAAACCTAGCCTTTCCTATGATCCTAGGGAGTGATAATTCAAGCAAACGGAGTTTCAGTGTGGCCTCAGCATTCGATTATGCACCTCTTCCTTTTGCGATGTAAGCAACTAAAGGACCAACAGAGCCACCTAAATATATACTGGAACTTGGCGGTTCCAGATACGCCATCAAGTGTCCTAAGTTGGAGACAGGTGGTGATGTAAAGCCTCCTCTTG
>NW_020874409.1:0-12661 GCF_003935025.1 Abrus precatorius | reverse complement strand
AATCATTGCAAAAGTTAGGCCCTTGTGAAAATTCAAAAAAAAAAATTGTATAAAAAAAACAAAAAAAAAGAAGAAAATTTTGGGCTGAATGATTCATGCTTTCAACAATTTATTATAAGGTAATATATTGGTGTTCTTAAAGGATTGTTGCTAATTCTCTTGTTTACCAATTTTCCTTTACCTCTTTGTTTTTGTGATTTGTTAGCCTTTTCTTTGTCTACCTAGCCTTACCTTGCACATATTGGTGGATTGTTCTTTGTTGTGGCCATAATATCTTGAATTGCCTAAGAACCCAAGGAGAATTTGAGTGGTAAAAGGAAAGAGTGTTTTCATTAGAGAAAAAGCCATAATTGTGTGATACACTTGAGTGTGGTGAGGTTTCAAATTCTACTTTCTATTTGCTTGTTACGTTTGAATTTGTTTGTTTGTGATGGCTGAAGGAAATCCTAATCAAGGAGGAGGACTTTCTTCTTTCCAAATGCAAGCCTTGACACAACATTTGGAGAGATTGATGAGGCAACAAAATGATGAGCTCCATGAAAGATTGGACCAATTGGAGAATAGAGGTCATGATGAAGAAGAAAGGAGGAGAAGAGGTAATGACAGTGCTCCTAGACAAAACCAAATTGATGGAGTCAAAATTTCTATTCCTCCATTCAAAGGAAGAAGTGACTCGGAAGCTTATTTGGAGTGGGAGATCAAAATAGAGCATATTTTCACTTGTAATACCTACGAAGAGGCCCAAAAGGTAAAGCTTGCAGCTACGGAGTTTTTCGATTACGCTCTTGTGTGGTGGAACAAATTGCAAAAAGAGAGAGCTAGGAATGAGGAGCCATTGGTGGATACATGGGTTGAAATGAAAAGGATCATGAGGAAGAGATATGTGCCGGCAAGCTATTCTAGGGACTTAAAATTCAAACTTCAAAAATTGTCCCAAGGTAGCAAAGGCGTTGAGGAGTACTACAAGGAAATGGAGGTGCTCATGATTCAAGCCAAGATAGAAGAGGATGAGGAGGTAACTATGGCTAGATTTCTTAGTGGTTTGAATAATGATATTTGTGATATTGTTGAACTGCAGGAATTTGTTGAAATGGAGGACTTGCTTCACAAAGCAATCCAAGTGGAGCAACAATTGAAAAGGAAAGGTGTGGCCAAAAGGAGCTCCACTAATTTTGGTTTTTCTAGTTGGAAGGATAAGGGAAAAGGGGCTGCCACTTCTAGTGCAGCGCCTACACCAACAAAAACTCCTCTAAAAACTCAAGAGCAACCCTCTAAAAGGAGTCGGGATGTGAAGTGCTTTAAGTGCCAAGGCTTAGGACACTATGCATATGAGTGCCCTAACAAAAAAACCATGATTCTTAGAGATGAAGAGTATATAAGTGAGTCCGAAATTGAAGAGGGAGAGGAGAATGAGGACGTGGAGGAGGAGGTGGAGAAAACACCAGAGGGAGACTTGTTGATGATAAGGCGGTTACTTGGTAGCCAATTGAAGCCTTTGGAGGAGAGCCAAAGAGAAAACATCTTCCATACTAGATGTTTGATCAATGGTAAACTTTGCATGGTGATCATTGATGGAGGGAGTTGCACCAATGTGGCGAGTGCAAGACTTGTGACTAAATTGAATTTAGTTACAAAGCCACATCCTAGGCCATATAGGCTTCAATGGCTTAGTGAGGATGGAGAGGTGCAAGTAAGGAAGCAAGTAGAGTTGGATATTTCCATTGGAAGATACAATGATAAGGTGCTTTGTGATGTTGTTCCTATGGAGGCCAGCCACTTACTCTTGGGGAGACCATGGCAATTTGATAAAAGAGCCAATCATGATGGTTTCACCAACAAAATCTCATTCATGCACCAAGACAAAGATAGTGCTCAAACCTTTGAGTCCGCAAGAGGTGTGTGAGGATCAAAGAAAAATGAGAGAAAAGATTGTCCAAGAAAAGAAAGAAAAAGAAAGCCAAACACTTGAGAGCTCAAAAAGTGAGGACAAAAAGAGAGAAACACATGAGAGGAAAAAGAAGAGTGAAACACTTGAGGTGAAGGAGAGCTTATTAGCTACAAAAAGTGAGGTCAAGAGGTTGTTTCTATCTAAGCAGCCCCTATTTTTGTTAATTTGCAAAAACTATGTTTTGACCACTAACACTTTTGATAACCTTGATTTGCCTTCTAGAGTGAAGTCTCTTTTGCAGGAATTTGGAGATGTGTTTCCAACAAGTGTACCAAGTGGGTTGCCACCATTAAGAGGTATTGAGCATCAAATTGATCTCATTCCAGGAGCTTCTTTGCCTAATAGGCCAGCCTATAGAAGCAACCCTCAAGAGACCAAGGAGATCCGAAGACAAGTGGATGAACTCATTGGTAAGGATGGGTAAGAGATAGCATGAGTCCTTGTGCTGTCCCGGTAATTTTGGTTCCTAAAAAGGATGGGACATGGGCATGTGTTCTGATTGTAGAGCCCTTAATAACATCACCATTAAATATAGGCATCCTATACCTAGGCTTGATGATTTGCTTGATGAATTGCATGGTGCATGTTACTTCTCTAAAATTGATTTAAAAAGTGGATACAATCAAATTAGGGTTAGAGAAGGGGATGAATGGAAAACTGCTTTCAAAACAAAATATAGTTTGTATGAATGGTTGGTTATGCCTTTTGGCTTAACTAATGCTCCTAGCACTTTCATGAGATTAATGAACCATGTTTCGAGAAAATTGATAGGAAAATTTGTTGTGGTGTACTTTGATGATATTCTTATCTATAGCACTTCACTTGAATTGCATGTTGATCATTTAAAATCTGTCTTGTGTGTGCTTAGAGAAGAACAATTGTATGCCATTCTTGAAAAATGCATCTTTTGTACTAACCATGTTGTGTTTCTTGGTTTTGTTGTAAGTTCAAAAGGAGTACAAGTGGATGAGGAAAAGGTTAGGGCTATTCAAGAATGGCCTACACCTAAGTCCGTGACTGAAGTGAGAAGTTTCCATGGTTTAGCAAGTTTCTATAGGAGATTTGTGAAGGATTTTAGCACATTGGCAGCACCTCTCAATGAAGTGCTTAAGAAAAATGTTGGTTTCAAATGGGGAGAGAAACAAGAAGAAGCTTTCAAAGCTCTTAAGCAAAAGCTAACTAATGCCCCCATACTTGCTTTGCCAAACTTTCAAAAATCTTTTGAAATTGAGTGTGATGTTTCAAATGTTGGATTGGGCTGTGTTGTTCCAAGAAGGCCATCCAATTGCTTATTTTAGTGAAAAGCTAAGTGGTCCTACCCTTAACTATTCAACTTATGATAAAGAGTTGTATGCCTTAGTGAGAGCTTTGAAAACATGGCAACACTACCTTTATCCCAAGGAATTTGTCATTCATAGTGACCATGAGTCCCTCAAATATATCAAGGGACAAGGCAAGCTTAACAAAAGGCATGCCAAGTGGGTGGAATTTCTAGAGCAATTCCTTATGTTATCAAACATAAAAGAGGAAAAGTTTTTAAGCATAAAGAAGGTCAAGCAAAGGCGGACTATGTGAAGAAGCTTCATGAGAGAGTCAAAAATCAAATTGAGAGGAGAAATGAAAGCTATGCTAAACAAGCCAACAAAGGGAGAAAGAAGGTTATCTTCGAACCCGGAGATTGGGTTTGGGTGCACATGAGAAAGGAAAGGTTTCCGGAACAAAGGAAGTCAAAGCTTCAACCAAGGGGAGATGGTCCATTCCAAGTGCTTGAAAGAATCAATGACAATGCATACAAAATTGAGCTGCCGGGTGAGTATAATGTTAGTTCCACCTTCAATGTGTCTGACTTATCTCTTTTTGATGTAGATGGAGAATCCGATTTGAGGACAAATCCTTCTCAAGAGGGAGAGAATGATGAGGACATGACCATGAGCAAGGGCAAGGATCCTCTTGAAGGACTTGGAGGACCTATGACAAGGGCTAGAGCAAGGAGAGCAAAAGAATCTCTTCAACAAGTGTTGTCCATATTAATTGAATACAAGCCCAAGTTTCAAGGAGAAAAGACCAAGGTTGTGAATTGCATCATGGCCCAAATGGAGGAGAACTAAGGCGCCACTTTGCTTCAGTTTTTAAGGTTTTAGTTTGTTTTAAATAATGGCCCAATCCTTTGTAAAGTTGGCTGACCAAATTATGTTTTGTGGTTAATCAACTAATGGGCTTTGGTTTGGTTTTATTTCAAGTTGTAATAAGGGCCCAATTGGCAACTTAGGCATCAGCCTTTGGAAGACCAAGAGGCACATAGCTAGTGGCTGTTGGGTGACTTTTTGGTTGCCACAATTTCAGTTACAATCAGCCATCAAGTAGTTTCATTTTCCGTTACGGAACCTTTGTAATTCTGATGGTAAAGCTTCTATATAAGCTGAACCATTCCTATCAATAAGACAAGTTAAGTTTGATTCAGAAATATTAGAGTTTATCTCTTTTATCTTAGTGAGAGTGATTCTCCTAAGTTCTTGAGTGATTCAAGAACACCTTGGCTGTATCAAAGGGCTTTCACATCCCTTTGTGTGTTGCCTTCCTTGGAAAGAGTGATTCTATCCTTCCCCCATTCAATTCTTCACCAAAGTTCCAAAAAAACTCAAATCTACCCAGAATTATTTCGTTATCGTAACTCTCATTCTACTCAGCCAAATTGAGTGATTCTTGAGCCTAAATTGCATTTCAGAACGAGGACTTTCACCTCGTTTTGGAATCACCTCAATTGGAGTTCTATAACTCGAGATACCGTCATTTCTAAAATTCTGTCCAGCCACCACCAAACTAGCGTTTTTGCTTCCTTTTTCACTCATTTTAACACCATGGACCAACACCTAATTTGCCCAGAAATTCATCACTAAATTTTCAATTTTTTTCTACAAGGTTCTAACCCTAAAGATCCTAAGTCAGCCCTTGTGCAAATGGGGTTCATATCATTCTCCCCTTTTGGCACTTTCTGGCGCTTTTGGACCCAAGTTCCAGTTTTGGTCTCTTTTGGTCCCCTTTTGCTTACTGGCAAAGGGAGACGTGCGAAACTCGTCTCAGGCCACTAAAACTCCTTGAATATCAATACTAGGACTCAAAGGAAGGCTTTCACACCAGCTTCTCCCTTTTGGCACTTTCTGACGCTTTTGGACCCAAGTTCCAGTTTTGGTCTCTTTTGGTCCCCTTTTGCTTACCGGCAAAGGGAGACGTGCGAAACTCGTCTCAGGCCACTGAAACTCCTGAATATCACTCCTAGGACTCAAAGGAAGGCTTTCACACCAGCTTCTCCCCTTTTGGCACTTTCTGACGCTTTTGGACCCAAGTTCCAGTTTTGGTCTCTTTTGGTCCCCTTTTGCTTACCGGCAAAGGGAGACGTGCGAAACTCGTCTCAGGCACTAAACTCTTGAATATCATACTAGGATCAAAGGAAGGCTTTCACACCAGCTTCTCCCCTTTTGGCACTTTCTGACGCTTTTGGACCCAAGTTCCAGTTTTGGTCTCTTTTGGTCCCCTTTTGCTTACCGGCAAAGGGAGACGTGCGAAACTCGTCTCAGGCCACTGAAACTCCTTGAATATCAATACTAGGACTCAAAGGAAGGCTTTCACACCAGCTTCTCCCCTTTTGGCACTTTCTGACGCTTTTGGACCCAAGTTCCAGTTTTGGTCTCTTTTGGTCCCCTTTTGCTTACCGGCAAAGGGACACGTGCGAAACTCGTCTCAGGCCACTGAAACTCCTTGAATATCAATACTAGGACTCAAAGGAAGGCTTTCACACCAGCTTCTCCCCTTTTGGCACTTTCTGGCGCTTTTGGACCCAAGTTCCAGTTTTGGTCTCTTTTGGTCCCCTTTTGCTTACCGGCAAAGGAGACGTGCGAAACTCGTCTCAGGCCACTGAAACTCCTGAATATCATCCTAGGACTCAAAGGAAGGCTTTCACACCAGCTTCTCCCCTTTTGGCACTTTCTGGCGCTTTTGGACCCAAGTTCCAGTTTTGGTCTCTTTTGGTCCCCTTTTGCTTACCGGCAAAGGGAGACGTGCGAAACTCGTCTCAGGCCACTGAAACTCCCTGAATATCACTCCTAGGACTCAAAGGAAGGCTTTCACACCAGCTTCTCCCCTTTTGGCACTTTCTGGCGCTTTTGGACCCAAGTTCCAGTTTTGGTCTCTTTTGGTCCCCTTTTGCTTACCGGCAAAGGAGACGTGCGAAACTCGTCTCAGGCCACTGAAACTCCTTGAATATCATACTAGGACTCAAAGGAAGGCTTTCACACCAGCTTCTCCCCTTTTGGCACTTTCTGGCGCTTTTGGACCCAAGTTCCAGTTTTGGTCTCTTTTGGTCCCCTTTTGCTTACCGGCAAAGGGAGACGTGCGAAACTCGTCTCAGGCCACTGAAACTCCCTGAATATCAATCCTAGGACTCAAAGGAAGGCTTTCACACCATCTTCTCCCCTTTTGGCACTTTCTGGCGCTTTTGGACCCAAGTTCCAGTTTTGGTCTCTTTTGGTCCCCTTTTGCTTACCGGCAAAGGGAGACGTGCGAAACTCGTCTCAGGCCACTGAAACTCCTGAATATCACTCCTAGGACTCAAAGGAAGGCTTTCACACCAGCTTCTCCCCTTTTGGCACTTTCTGGCGCTTTTGGACCCAAGTTCCAGTTTTGGTCTCTTTTGGTCCCCTTTTGCTTACCGGCAAAGGAGACGTGCGAAACTCGTCTCAGGCCACTGAAACTCCTTGAATATCACTCCTAGGACTCAAAGGAAGGCTTTCACACCAGCTTCTCCCCTTTTGGCACTTTCTGGCGCTTTTGGACCCAAGTTCCAGTTTTGGTCTCTTTTGGTCCCCTTTTGCTTACCGGCAAAGGGAGACGTGCGAAACTCGTCTCAGGCCACTGAAACTCCTGAATATCACTCCTAGGACTCAAAGGAAGGCTTTCACACCAGCTTCTCCCCTTTTGGCACTTTCTGGCGCTTTTGGACCCAAGTTCCAGTTTTGGTCTCTTTTGGTCCCCTTTTGCTTACCGGCAAAGGGAGACGTGCGAAACTCGTCTCAGGCCACTGAAACTCCTTGAATATCAATACTAGGACTCAAAGGAAGGCTTTCACACCAGCTTCTCCCCTTTTGGCACTTTCTGACGCTTTTGGACCCAAGTTCCAGTTTTGGTCTCTTTTGGTCCCCTTTTGCTTACCGGCAAAGGGAGACGTGCGAAACTCGTCTCAGGCCACTGAAACTCCTTGAATATCACTCCTAGGACTCAAAGGAAGGCTTTCACACCAGCTTCTCCCCTTTTGGCACTTTCTGGCGCTTTTGGACCCAAGTTCCAGTTTTGGTCTCTTTTGGTCCCCTTTTGCTTACCGGCAAAGGGAGACGTGCGAAACTCGTCTCAGGCCACTGAAACTCCTGAATATCAATCCTAGGACTCAAAGGAAGGCTTTCACACCAGCTTCTCCCCTTTTGGCACTTTCTGGCGCTTTTGGACCCAAGTTCCAGTTTTGGTCTCTTTTGGTCCCCTTTTGCTTACCGGCAAAGGGAGACGTGCGAAACTCGTCTCAGGCCACTGAAACTCCCTGAATATCACTCCTAGGACTCAAAGGAAGGCTTTCACACCAGCTTCTCCCCTTTTGGCACTTTCTGGCGCTTTTGGACCCAAGTTCCAGTTTTGGTCTCTTTTGGTCCCCTTTTGCTTACCGGCAAAGGGAGACGTGCGAAACTCGTCTCAGGCCACTGAAACTCCTTGAATATCAATACTAGGACTCAAAGGAAGGCTTTCACACCAGCTTCTCCCCTTTTGGCACTTTCTGGCGCTTTTGGACCCAAGTTCCAGTTTTGGTCTCTTTTGGTCCCCTTTTGCTTACCGGCAAAGGGAGACGTGCGAAACTCGTCTCAGGCCACTGAAACTCCCTGAATATCACTACTAGGACTCAAAGGAAGGCTTTCACACCAGCTTCTCCCCTTTTGGCACTTTCTGGCGCTTTTGGACCCAAGTTCCAGTTTTGGTCTCTTTTGGTCCCCTTTTGCTTACCGGCAAAGGGAGACGTGCGAAACTCGTCTCAGGCCACTGAAACTCCTTGAATATCACTCCTAGGACTCAAAGGAAGGCTTTCACACCAGCTTCTCCCCTTTTGGCACTTTCTGGCGCTTTTGGACCCAAGTTCCAGTTTTGGTCTCTTTTGGTCCCCTTTTGCTTACCGGCAAAGGGAGACGTGCGAAACTCGTCTCAGGCCACTGAAACTCCTTGAATATCACTCCTAGGACTCAAAGGAAGGCTTTCACACCAGCTTCTCCCCTTTTGGCACTTTCTGGCGCTTTTGGACCCAAGTTCCAGTTTTGGTCTCTTTTGGTCCCCTTTTGCTTACCGGCAAAGGGAACGTGCGAAACTCGTCTCAGGCCACTGAAACTCCTTGAATATCATACTAGGACTCAAAGGAAGGCTTTCACACCAGCTTCTCCCCTTTTGGCACTTTCTGGCGCTTTTGGACCCAAGTTCCAGTTTTGGTCTCTTTTGGTCCCCTTTTGCTTACCGGCAAAGGGAGACGTGCGAAACTCGTCTCAGGCCACTGAAACTCCTTGAATATCATCCTAGGACTCAAAGGAAGGCTTTCACACCAGCTTCTCCCCTTTTGGCACTTTCTGGCGCTTTTGGACCCAAGTTCCAGTTTTGGTCTCTTTTGGTCCCCTTTTGCTTACCGGCAAAGGGAGACGTGCGAAACTCGTCTCAGGCCACTGAAACTCCTTGAATATCATCCTAGGACTCAAAGGAAGGCTTTCACACCAGCTTCTCCCCTTTTGGCACTTTCTGGCGCTTTTGGACCCAAGTTCCAGTTTTGGTCTCTTTTGGTCCCCTTTTGCTTACCGGCAAAGGGAGACGTGCGAAACTCGTCTCAGGCCACTGAAACTCCTGAATATCACTCCTAGGACTCAAAGGAAGGCTTTCACACCAGCTTCTCCCCTTTTGGCACTTTCTGGCGCTTTTGGACCCAAGTTCCAGTTTTGGTCTCTTTTGGTCCCCTTTTGCTTACCGGCAAAGGGAGACGTGCGAAACTCGTCTCAGGCCACTGAAACTCCTTGAATATCATACTAGGACTCAAAGGAAGGCTTTCACACCAGCTTCTCCCCTTTTGGCACTTTCTGGCGCTTTTGGACCCAAGTTCCAGTTTTGGTCTCTTTTGGTCCCCTTTTGCTTACCGGCAAAGGAGACGTGCGAAACTCGTCTCAGGCCACTGAAACTCCTTGAATATCATCCTAGGACTCAAAGGAAGGCTTTCACACCAGCTTCTCCCCTTTTGGCACTTTCTGGCGCTTTTGGACCCAAGTTCCAGTTTTGGTCTCTTTTGGTCCCCTTTTGCTTACCGGCAAAGGGAGACGTGCGAAACTCGTCTCAGGCCACTGAAACTCCTTGAATATCACTCCTAGGACTCAAAGGAAGGCTTTCACACCAGCTTCTCCCCTTTTGGCACTTTCTGGCGCTTTTGGACCCAAGTTCCAGTTTTGGTCTCTTTTGGTCCCCTTTTGCTTACCGGCAAAGGGAGACGTGCGAAACTCGTCTCAGGCCACTGAAACTCCTTGAATATCATCCTAGGACTCAAAGGAAGGCTTTCACACCAGCTTCTCCCCTTTTGGCACTTTCTGGCGCTTTTGGACCCAAGTTCCAGTTTTGGTCTCTTTTGGTCCCCTTTTGCTTACCGGCAAAGGGAGACGTGCGAAACTCGTCTCAGGCCACTGAAACTCCTGAATATCACTCCTAGGACTCAAAGGAAGGCTTTCACACCAGCTTCTCCCCTTTTGGCACTTTCTGGCGCTTTTGGACCCAAGTTCCAGTTTTGGTCTCTTTTGGTCCCCTTTTGCTTACCGGCAAAGGGAGACGTGCGAAACTCGTCTCAGGCCACTGAAACTCCTTGAATATCAATACTAGGACTCAAAGGAAGGCTTTCACACCAGCTTCTCCCCTTTTGGCACTTTCTGGCGCTTTTGGACCCAAGTTCCAGTTTTGGTCTCTTTTGGTCCCCTTTTGCTTACCGGCAAAGGGAGACGTGCGAAACTCGTCTCAGGCCACTGAAACTCCTTGAATATCACTCCTAGGACTCAAAGGAAGGCTTTCACACCAGCTTCTCCCCTTTTGGCACTTTCTGGCGCTTTTGGACCCAAGTTCCAGTTTTGGTCTCTTTTGGTCCCCTTTTGCTTACCGGCAAAGGGAGACGTGCGAAACTCGTCTCAGGCCACTGAAACTCCTTGAATATCACTCCTAGGACTCAAAGGAAGGCTTTCACACCAGCTTCTCCCCTTTTGGCACTTTCTGGCGCTTTTGGACCCAAGTTCCAGTTTTGGTCTCTTTTGGTCCCCTTTTGCTTACCGGCAAAGGAGACGTGCGAAACTCGTCTCAGGCCACTGAAACTCCTTGAATATCAATACTAGGACTCAAAGGAAGGCTTTCACACCAGCTTCTCCCCTTTTGGCACTTTCTGGCGCTTTTGGACCCAAGTTCCAGTTTTGGTCTCTTTTGGTCCCCTTTTGCTTACCGGCAAAGGGAGACGTGCGAAACTCGTCTCAGGCCACTGAAACTCCTTGAATATCATCCTAGGACTCAAAGGAAGGCTTTCACACCAGCTTCTCCCCTTTTGGCACTTTCTGGCGCTTTTGGACCCAAGTTCCAGTTTTGGTCTCTTTTGGTCCCCTTTTGCTTACCGGCAAAGGGAGACGTGCGAAACTCGTCTCAGGCCACTGAAACTCCTTGAATATCACTCCTAGGACTCAAAGGAAGGCTTTCACACCAGCTTCTCCCCTTTTGGCACTTTCTGGCGCTTTTGGACCCAAGTTCCAGTTTTGGTCTCTTTTGGTCCCCTTTTGCTTACCGGCAAAGGAGACGTGCGAAACTCGTCTCAGGCCACTGAAACTCCTTGAATATCACTCCTAGGACTCAAAGGAAGGCTTTCACACCAGCTTCTCCCCTTTTGGCACTTTCTGCGCTTTTGGACCCAAGTTCCAGTTTTGGTCTCTTTTGGTCCCCTTTTGCTTACCGGCAAAGGGAGACGTGCGAAACTCGTCTCAGGCCACTGAAACTCCTTGAATATCATACTAGGACTCAAAGGAAGGCTTTCACACCAGCTTCTCCCCTTTTGGCACTTTCTGGCGCTTTTGGACCCAAGTTCCAGTTTTGGTCTCTTTTGGTCCCCTTTTGCTTACCGGCAAAGGGAACGTGCGAAACTCGTCTCAGGCCACTGAAACTCCTTGAATATCATCCTAGGACTCAAAGGAAGGCTTTCACACCAGCTTCTCCCCTTTTGGCACTTTCTGGCGCTTTTGGACCCAAGTTCCAGTTTTGGTCTCTTTTGGTCCCCTTTTGCTTACCGGCAAAGGGAGACGTGCGAAACTCGTCTCAGGCCACTGAAACTCCTTGAATATCATCCTAGGACTCAAAGGAAGGCTTTCACACCAGCTTCTCCCCTTTTGGCACTTTCTGGCGCTTTTGGACCCAAGTTCCAGTTTTGGTCTCTTTTGGTCCCCTTTTGCTTACCGGCAAAGGGAGACGTGCGAAACTCGTCTCAGGCCACTGAAACTCCTTGAATATCACTCCTAGGACTCAAAGGAAGGCTTTCACACCAGCTTCTCCCCTTTTGGCACTTTCTGGCGCTTTTGGACCCAAGTTCCAGTTTTGGTCTCTTTTGGTCCCCTTTTGCTTACCGGCAAAGGGAGACGTGCGAAACTCGTCTCAGGCCACTGAAACTCCTGAATATCACTCCTAGGACTCAAAGGAAGGCTTTCACACCAGCTTCTCCCCTTTTGGCACTTTCTGGCGCTTTTGGACCCAAGTTCCAGTTTTGGTCTCTTTTGGTCCCCTTTTGCTTACCGGCAAAGGAGACGTGCGAAACTCGTCTCAGGCCACTGAAACTCCTTGAATATCACTCCTAGGACTCAAAGGAAGGCTTTCACACCAGCTTCTCCCCTTTTGGCACTTTCTGGCGCTTTTGGACCCAAGTTCCAGTTTTGGTCTCTTTTGGTCCCCTTTTGCTTACCGGCAAAGGGAGACGTGCGAAACTCGTCTCAGGCCACTGAAACTCCTTGAATATCACTCCTAGGACTCAAAGGAAGGCTTTCACACCAGCTTCTCCCCTTTTGGCACTTTCTGGCGCTTTTGGACCCAAGTTCCAGTTTTGGTCTCTTTTGGTCCCCTTTTGCTTACCGGCAAAGGGAGACGTGCGAAACTCGTCTCAGGCCACTGAAACTCCTTGAATATCAATCCTAGGACTCAAAGGAAGGCTTTCACACCAGCTTCTCCCCTTTTGGCACTTTCTGGCGCTTTTGGACCCAAGTTCCAGTTTTGGTCTCTTTTGGTCCCCTTTTGCTTACCGGCAAAGGGAGACGTGCGAAACTCGTCTCAGGCCACTGAAACTCCTTGAATATCAATACTAGGACTCAAAGGAAGGCTTTCACACCAGCTTCTCCCCTTTTGGCACTTTCTGACGCTTTTGGACCCAAGTTCCAGTTTTGGTCTCTTTTGGTCCCCTTTTGCTTACCGGCAAAGGAGACGTGCGAAACTCGTCTCAGGCCACTGAAACTCCCTGAATATCACTCCTAGGACTCAAAGGAAGGCTTTCACACCAGCTTCTCCCCTTTTGGCACTTTCTGGCGCTTTTGGACCCAAGTTCCAGTTTTGGTCTCTTTGTCCCTTTTGCTTACGCAAGAAAGATGTGCGAATCGT
>NW_020874408.1:0-28767 GCF_003935025.1 Abrus precatorius | reverse complement strand
ATTGATTATCGTTTTTTATTTACCGGTTAATTTTAAAATGAATGAAATGAAAGAATGAAGTTTTAACCCTCGTCCTTTCCACCAAACTAATCATTCCCGAAAAGTATCTTATCTTTCTTTTCCTTTCTTTCGCATTACTTATCTTTTTTTCTATTTTTTTTTTAATTCACGATTGGAATAAAAAATTTCGAAATCTAAATGATAAATCCAAAAATTCTATGGAATTCTGAAAGATGGAAAAATCCTTTTTTTTGATCGAATCATATCATTTCATTATATTGACAATTTCAAAAAACTGTTCATACTATGAACGTAGTATAATGACGGTCGGGCAAGTATGCCCCCATCGTCTAGTGGTTCAGGACATCTCTCTTTCAAGGAGGCAGCGGGGATTCGACTTCCCCTGGGGGTAGGGTACTACGAAAGGCAGTTAATCATGGATTATCAATAAAGATTGAAATGGATTCTTCCTGTTCCTGGGTCGATGCCCGAGCGGTTAATGGGGACGGACTGTAAATTCGTTGGCAATATGTCTACGCTGGTTCAAATCCAGCTCGGCCCAAGAATTTGCCGATCCACCATGAAATGGCATAACACCCATTTGTTGTTCTCCAGAAATGACTGATCTGCTCTGATACGGAAGAATCAAAATAGGAAACATCTCTAGCGATATTGTTTTTTTTCCGTATTACATATTTTTTCTACAAATTCGGATGTTGCTAGTAATCCTGATTCATATCAGGGTTTGTAAGTAGAAAGTCTTAGGAAAAGATTAAAAAAAAAAGACTCTTTTCTCTTTTCATTGATTCATTTTTCAATTGACTTGGCAATAACGAACGGATTACGAGTAATCCGTGTCAATCTCACTAAAGTGCATATCTATATGGATATCAATATATACTATAGTCCGCCTCTTTCAGTTACAGCACAATGGTTCGAATCTAAAATAGAAAAAAGGTTTGAATGAAACCGTAAGAATCTGTATGCTGTACGCTTTTTTCCCTGGGATTGTAGTTCAATTGGTCAGAGCACCGCCCTGTCAAGGCGGAAGCTGCGGGTTCGAGCCCCGTCAGTCCCGATGGATACAAATCCAATAAAAAAGACATCCATTCATCTTGTGTGTGAAAGGGAATAAAAATAACAAACAAAATCTCATTCCTAATAGGGATCCCTCTTGTTTTTTTCTTTTTTCGTCAGAACCTTTACCTTACATTAAACTAAAAAAGAAAGAATAAAAAAGGAAAAGGAATTTTGGATTGCATCAGAAATCTAAATTTTAAATTTGGTATGGATAAAAGATTTTCCTATGTTATACTATTTAATTCTCGACGATGAATCGATTTGATAATTCAGATATTGTTATTCATGATATTGATACGATTTGACATCATTAAAATTTTATACCATTGAATTTACCGACGAAAGATTTATCATCTCTATGGGATTAAATCCCGAATTTTTTATTGGAAATTGAAGAGAAATAAAACATAGAGATTATGGAAGTAAATATTCTCGCATTTATTGCTACTGCATTGTTCATTCTAGTTCCTACTGCCTTTTTACTTATAATTTACGTAAAAACGGTAAGTCAAAGTGAATAATTTCACTTAAACATGACTTTCTTAATTCTTGTCTATGCAATCATTGATTGAAAAAAAATGAAAAAAAAAAAGATTTCAATTTGGAGTCTTAGTCTTAAATGAAATGATCGGACTACAATCAGCAGAATTCTATGAAATCCAGATAGTCTAGTAGAAAGAAATCAAATCTATTTCTTTCTACTAGACTATTATTGTAATATATTCAAGTTTTACTCTCTAAAAAAAAATAGGGTTTAATATAAATCAATCTCCAATATGTATCTTCATATATATAATTTCAATTACATATATGTAAATATATGTAATATACATAACATAGCGTCCCAATTTTTTTTCTTTGTTTCATCTATTTGATTTGTATTGATTCCAATCAATCTGAAATAATTAAAAAGCAACTCTTATTCTTCCGATTACTATTTGTGGATTTCAGATTCTTTTTACAATCCCGGTATCATATTAAAAAAAAGTAGGAATGGGGGTTACACGGTTCCTCATTTTCCATATATAATCTTGGTAAGAGTCGGTTCATCGAAATGGAAATCCTAGGAAAAATTCGGAATAGGAGACAATTTCCTATTATTTTGTATTCCTTTTTTTTTTCAATTATTTTCAAAACACGAATATGGAATTATTCAAATATTTGTTTGATTGAAAGAGTATTTTGGATTTCTATATTATCCATAGAATACATTACACTACTAGACTACAATAGAACTTCGAAATACAGATATATTTTATATTTGAATTCAATTAATTAGTATGAATTAAATACTATAATTCATATAGTTCCAAAATTGAATTCATATAGTTCCAAAATTTCAAAACCCAGCTATAAAATAAAATGGATACTTTGATCCCTTAACTCAATTATTAGTATACTTATAGTCCACTTCTTCCCCATACTACGAGGGAAAGGGAAAATGAAAAAACTACCATTAAAGCAGCCCATGCAAGACTTACTATATCCATGTAAATTTTGTCTCCTATCTCTATAAAAAGGAATCATTTTTTTATTGTTCACAAATATTTCTCTTGTATTTATTTTTCTTTTGTATTATTAACTAATAATATTATAATAAGAATACTATTCTAATATAGAATAAGAATACTATAATAATAGTGAAATTGCTGGTACAAAGTCAAAAAAGGATTCTGGGCTAACACCATTGACGAAAAATTCTATTAAAACATCTAACAAATTCTTATATGATTTTTAGTAAAATCGGAAAACATTAAGTATAAACAAAATATCCAGAAACATCCTTGGAAGTTTTAAGAGAATGAATGTTATTAACAGGTAGGAATAATAAGACCTGGATTTTATCCCCCTATTTCATTAAGTAATTTCATTAAGTAAAAAAAAAAATAGAAAAAAGACAGATTACTTTGCATACTCATACTCTTATTTCCATTCGATCTAATCCTTAGCGTCTCCTGATTCGTTCTCTAAAATAATCGGAGGATAGCCTGCCTATTTAATTCTTTGACTAGAGGTTACCGAAAAGAAAGATTTTCTATTTGATTCTATTTCCATTCGAATCAAATAGAATCAAAAAAAATTTGAAATTTTAATAAATATATATTAAATATTAATATATATATTTATTAAAATAGAACTATTTAAATCAACAAAAAACTATTTATATTTATATATATACTTATATATATATATAAATTAAATAAATAAAATATATAAATTAAATAAAAAAAAAGCCAATTAGCTATTCAATCTAACTAATCTAACTAATATTGAATAAATGCGGAAGCACTCATATACTTTACATCAGTCTGTATGCAAGGTTTTTCTTCCGCCCCTTCTCCAACTAAAAATGGAATTAGATTCCCTGTCCGACCTATCCTTATCCAATCTAATTCAAGACCCAGTCAGTAGACGGACACTACAATAGTAGTGGATTGAAACGACTATTATTTCAACATTTATCGATTCCTTTTCACTACTGGAATCTTTCCTTCAATCCGAGACGAAAAGATTTACAGCATTTTTTGGAACAAACCTTAGAATTTAGAATAAAACAAGTTTCAAGAGTCCTTTTCCTCCGCTTGCTTCTGCTGGAAAAAAAAATTTCTATCAAAAAAACGTAATACACTATTTCAAATCTCTTGTCGATCAGGCGACACCCGGATTTGAACTGGGGAAAAAGGATTTGCAGTCCCCCGCCTTACCACTCGGCCATGCCGCCAAAACTAAAATCGAAAAAACTAATATATATATATATATGAATATATGAGAATTCCCACTTTCCCCAAAAAAGGAGGATTCTATACTTCTTTTTTTTATGCTTGTATTTTAAATTTGGTTTTCTTTGATCCCATTCTTAAAAAAAAAAGAAAAAAATCTCGGGACAAATCGCAACCGTTAACTATAAATTTCTGAACGATTCTTGAAAATTTGGATCTAAGATGTTTTTTTTTCTTAATGAGATAAGAAAATCGAAATTGATACATAACCAATCAATCTTTTTTGAAAAAAAAACTTTCCCTATTTCAATTATAACAGCAACTGTCAATATATGTAAACCCTAGAACATAAATTTTCATTGTTACACAAATATTATCTAATTGGATATCTTATCCATATATAATATATATACTATAGGGAATTTTCAAGAAATTCTCGTGCTTCCCCCTTTTTATAGATTGAATAGAAAATAAAAAATGAACATGACATGTCATGTGCTTTCCCGAACGTGCAATAAAGTAATAAAGATATCTATCTATCTATAGATAGATAGATAGAGTTGGAGTTAGATCTACGTATGTTTAATAAATACAAGCCTTATTACACACTCTAATCGTATTCTCCTATTCTAAAAAAAATAGGTAAAAATTTCTCTCTTTTCTGCGAATTCAAATTCTTTTTTAAACAATTAAAAAGGTTAAGTGCTAAAAAAATCAATTCTATATTGTTTCTGATTATTCGATTAGATCTTTATCTCAGCGAGCAGAGCAAATCCCGAATTGATTTTTTTCGGGTATCAAATCAAATTGGAATATGTAATATCAGAATAATGGTATAAATGGAATCTATTTTTTTTTTTTTTGATATGCCTTAAAAAACCCGAAAATGAAAGTGGAATTATTCAATTCGTTTCCATTTTTCTATTTATATTCGAATTTCGATTCTATCTGTTTGTTTTGTTGCAAATTCATAGTTGAGTATAAAATCATATTTTATTTATTCTTCTTTTCATAATAGGTATTTCATACACAGGGTTAGGTAAAATTTCATGTAATTCAGTAAAAAGAAAAAGAACAGAAATTCCATTTTTGCTAAATCTATTCATGTGATTTGAGAAAGAATGACAGCAAATCGTGGGATATTTTTCTATAAAATTCACGGGGAAATTGAAAATGCTTGAGGTTGGAAATGAGGGACTGTCTGCACTACCCGGGTTGAATCAGATACAATTTGAAGGATTTTGTAGGTTCATTGATCGGGGGTTAACAGAAGGACTTTTTAAGTTTCCAAAAATTGAGGATACAGATCAAGAAATGGAATTTCAATTATTTGTGGAAAAATATCAATTGTTAGAACCCTTGATAAACGAAAAAGATGCCGTATATGAATCGCTTACATATTCCTCTGAATTATATGTATCCGCAGGATTAATTTGGAAAAGCAGTAGGGACATACAAGAACAAACTATTTTTATTGGAAACATTCCTCTAATGAATTCCCTGGGAACTTTTATAGTAAATGGAATATACAGAATTGTAATCAATCAAATATTGCAAAGCCCTGGTATCTATTACCGATCAGAATTGGATCATAACGGAATTTCGGTCTATACTGGCACCATAATATCAGATTGGGGGGGAGATTAGAATTAGAGATTGATAGAAAAGCAAGGATATGGGCTCGTGTGAGTAGAAAACAGAAAATATCTATTCTAGTTCTATCATCAGCTATGGGTTCGAATTTAAACGAAATTCTAGGGAATGTTTGTTATCCTGAAATTTTCGTGTCTTTCTTGAATGATAAGGAGAAAAAAAAAATCGGGTCAAAAGAAAATGCCATTTTGGAGTTTTATCGACAATTTGCTTGTGTAGGTGGAGATCCAGTATTTTCTGAATCTTTATGTAAAGAATTACAAAAAAAATTTTTTCAACAAAGATGTGAATTAGGAAGGATTGGTCGACGAAATATGAACCAAAAGCTGAATCTTGATATACCTCAGAACAATACATTTTTGTTACCGCGAGATATATTGACAGCTACGGATCATTTGATTGGAATGAAATTTGGAATGGGTACACTTGACGATATAAATCATTTGAAAAATAAACGTATTCGTTCTGTAGCAGATCTATTACAAGATCAATTTGGATTGGCCCTGGTTCGTTTAGAAAATATGGTTAGAGGAACTATATGTGGAGCAATTAGACATAAATTGATACCGACTCCTCAGAATTTGGTGACTTCAACTCCATTAACAACTACTTATGAATCCTTTTTTGGATTACATCCATTATCTCAAGTTTTAGATCAAACCAATCCATTGACCCAAATAGTTCATGGGAGAAAATTGAGTTATTTGGGCCCTGGAGGATTGACAGGGCGAACTGCTAGTTTTCGGATACGAGATATCCATCCTAGTCACTATGGACGTATTTGTCCAATTGACACATCTGAAGGAATCAATGTTGGACTTATTGGATCCCTCGCAATTCATGCGAGGATTGGTAGTTGGGGGTCTATAGAAAGTCCATTTTATGAAATCTCTGAGAGATCCAAAAGAATACGCATGTTTTATTTATCACCAAATAGAGATGAATACTATATGGTAACAACAGGAAATTCTTTGGCACTAAATCGAGATATTCAGGAAGAACAGATTGTTCCAGCTCGATACCGTCAAGAATTTCTTACTATTGCATGGGAACAGGTTCATCTTCGAGGTATTTTTCCCTTCCAATATTTTTCTATTGGAGCTTCCCTCATTCCTTTTATCGAGCATAATGATGCGAATCGAGCTTTAATGAGTTCTAATATGCAACGTCAAGCAGTTCCGCTTTCTCGGTCCGAAAAATGCATTGTTGGAACTGGATTGGAACGCCAAGTTGCTTTAGATTCTGGGGTTTCCGCTATAGCCGAATACGAGGGAAACGTCATTTATCCCGATACTGACAAGATCATTTTTGTTGGAAATGGGGTTACTCTAAGCATTCCATTAACTATATATCAACGTTCCAACAAAAATACTTGCATGCATCAAAAACCCCAGGTTCAGCAAGGTAAATACATAAAAAGGGGACAAATTTTAGCGGATGGTGCCTCTACAGTTGGTGGCGAACTCGCTTTGGGAAAAAACGTATTTGTAGCTTATATGCCATGGGAAGGTTACAATTCTGAGGATGCTGTACTCATTAGTGAGCGTTTGGTCTATGAAGATATTTTTACTTCTTTTCACATACGGAAATATGAAATTCAGACTCATATGACAAGCCAGGGTTCTGAAAGAATCACTAATCAAATTCCGCACCTAGAAGCCCATTTACTCCGAAATTTAGACAAAAATGGAATTGTGATCCTGGGATCTTGGGTCGAAACGGGCGATATTTTAGTGGGTAAATTAACGCCTCAAATGGCGAAAGAATCCTCGTATTCCCCGGAAGATAGATTATTACGAGCTATACTTGGCATTCAGGTATCCACCTCAAAGGAAACTTGTCTAAAACTACCTATAGGCGGTAGGGGTCGAGTTATTGATGTGAGATGGATCCAAAAAAAAGGGGGTTCCAGTTATAATCCAGAAATGATTGGTATATATATATTACAGAAACGTGAAATTAAAGTAGGCGATAAAGTGGCCGGGAGACATGGAAATAAGGGTATCGTTTCAAAGATTTTGTCTAGACAGGATATGCCTTATTTGCAAGACGGAAGATCCGTTGATATGGTCTTCAATCCATTAGGGGTACCTTCACGAATGAATGTAGGACAGATATTTGAATCCTCACTCGGGTTAGCGGGAAGTATGCTAGATAGACATTATCGAATAGCACCTTTTGATGAAAGATATGAACAAGAGGCTTCGAGAAAACTAGTGTTTTCTGAATTATATGAAGCCAGTAAACAAACATCGAATCCATGGATATTTGAACCCGAGGATCCGGGAAAAAGCAGAATATTTGATGGAAGAACAGGGAATTCTTTTAAAAAGCCTGTTCTAATGGGAAAGCCTTATATCTTGAAATTAATTCATCAAGTTGATGATAAAATACATGGACGTTCCAGTGGACATTATGCACTTGTTACGCAACAACCCCTTAGAGGAAGGGCCAAACGGGGAGGACAACGGGTAGGCGAAATGGAAGTTTGGGCCCTGGAGGGATTTGGTGTTGCTCATATGTTACAAGAGATGCTTACTTATAAATCGGATCATATTAAAGCTCGCCAAGAAGTACTCGGTACTACGATCATTGGAGGAACAATACCTAAACCTACGGATGCTCCAGAATCTTTTCGATTGCTCGTTCGAGAACTACGATCTTTGGTTATGGAACTGAATCATTTCCTTGTATCTGAGAAGAACTTCCGGATTTATAGGAAGGAAGCTTAATTGAACTGAATCAGAATTTTTATTCTATGATTGATCAGTATAAACATCAACAACTCCGAATTGGATCAGTTTCTCCTCAACAAATAAGTGCTTGGGCAAAAAAAATCCTACCTAATGGAGAGATAGTTGGGGAGGTAAAAAAACCCTATACTTTTCATTACAAAACCAATAAGCCTGAAAAAGATGGATTATTTTGTGAAAGAATTTTTGGGCCTATAAAAAGTGGGATTTGTGCTTGTGGAAATTATCGAGTAATCAGAGATAAAAAGGACGATCCCAAATTTTGTGAACAATGCGGAGTAGAATTTATTGATTCTCGGATACGTAGATATCAAATGGGCTATATAAAACTGGCATGCCTAGTAACTCATGTGTGGTATTTGAAACGGCTTCCTAGTTATATCGCGAATCTTTTAGATAAACCTCTTAAAGAATTAGAGGGTCTAGTATACTGCGATGTGTGATTTGATCAAAATTCCTATTGTACAGATTCCGAATGAGAAACTGTCATTCCATTCAATTGAATTGGGATGCCCTAAATCTGACATGTCTCTTGAAATGAGTAATATGAAGCTCAGAATTATGGATGTATTGAATACTCCCAAATAAAAGGGAATTGGTCTATGGTCGATTCAGTAACAAATAAATATGAATTTCTAGCTGCACGTATCTCGTGAAAGAAAAAGAAATACTTTTTTTGTGGAATTCACTATTCCATCTTTTTTAGAAAGAACTGAAATTATGTTCTAATAAGCAAATATATCATGGTTGCAGAAGCCTATCTATCGCATATAGGCTTAAGGACATCATAGCATAACCGTCGAGGTGACGTCTGGACCTAAAAGATCAAATGGAATGATACATAGACAAGGAAATCCCTTATGAATTCCAGGATACTCCCTTTAATGAATGATTCCATTTTAGGGGATTCCCCATTCGAAGGGGGATAGACTACTCAAGAATTTTACATTTCATTTCTTTTCTGTCGTAATTGAGAATTGGATAAATAATTCAGAAAATATAAAAAAAGAAAAAGAATGCATCAATGAAATGTTGATTAGTCTTTATTGAGAACTTGAGTAAAGAGTAAACCTTTTATTTTAGATTAGGGGTTTTATAGAATTTGAAAGTGGAAACCCTTTGCTTTATCTTTATTTGGTATAACTACTTGAGCCGGATGAGAGGAAACCTTCACGTCCGATTTTGAAAGGGGGAGATCCTATTGGATTGGATCCTATCCAAATTTTTCGTTTGCTAGGCCCGTAGTTAAAAAACCCACTTTCTTACGATTACGAGGTCCATTCGAATATGAAATACAATCCTGGAAACACAGCATACCTATTTTTTTTTCTACCCAAGGTTTCGATATATTTCGAAATCGAGAAATTTCAAGTGGAGCGGGTGCTATCCGAGAACAATTAGCCGATCTGGATTTGAGAATTCTTATTGATTCTTCGTTGATAGAATGGAAAGAATTAGGAGAAGAGGGATCCATGGACAATGAAAATGAATGGGAAGATCGAAAAGTTGGAAGAAGAAAGAATTTTTTGGTTCGACGCATAGAATTAGCTAAACATTTTATCCGAACAAATATAGAACCAGAATGGATGGTTTTATGTCTCTTACCAGTTCTTCCTCCCGAATTGAGACCCATTATTCAAATAGATGGGGGTAAGCTAATGAGCTCGGATATTAATGAACTCTATAGAAGAGTTATCTATCGGAATAATACTCTTATCGATCTATTAACAACAAGTAGATCTACACCAGGAGAATTAGTAATGTGTCAGGAAAAATTGGTACAAGAAGCCGTGGATACACTTCTTGATAATGGAATCCGCGGACAACCAATGAAGGACGGTCATAATAAGGTTTACAAATCATTTTCCGATATAATTGAGGGCAAAGAGGGAAGATTTCGCGAGACTCTGCTTGGCAAACGGGTTGATTATTCGGGACGTTCTGTCATTGTCGTAGGTCCATCACTTTCATTACATCGATGTGGATTACCTCGCGAAATAGCAATAGAACTTTTCCAGACATTTCTAATTCGTGGTCTAATTCGAAAACATTTTGCTTCGAACATAGGAATTGCTAAGAGTAAAATTCGGGAAAAAGAACCGATTGTATGGGAAATACTTCAAGAAGTTATGCGGGGGCATCCCGTATTGCTGAATAGAGCCCCTACTCTGCATAGATTAGGCATACAGGCATTCCAACCCATTTTAGTAGAAGGGCGTGCTATTTGTTTACATCCATTAGTTTGTAAGGGATTCAATGCAGACTTTGATGGGGATCAAATGGCTATTCATGTGCCTTTATCTTTGGAGGCTCAAGCAGAAGCTCGTTTACTTATGTTTTCTCATATGAACCTCTTATCTCCAGCTATTGGGGATCCCATTTCCGTACCAACTCAAGATATACTTATTGGGCTTTACGTATTAACGAGCGGGAATCGTCGAGGTATTTGTTCAAATAGGTATAATCCGTGTAATTGCAGAAATTCGAAAAATGAAAGAATTCGAGATAATAACTATAAGTATACGAAAAAAAAAGAACCTTTTTTTTGTAATTCCTATGATGCAATTGGAGCTTATCAACAGAAAAGAATAGATTTCGATAGTCCTTTGTGGTTCCGATGGCGATTAGATCAACGCATTATTTCGTCAAGAGAAGTTCCTATCGAAGTTCACTACGAATCTTTGGGTACCTATCATGAAATTTATGGGCATTATCTAGTAGTAAGAAGTACAAAAAAAGAAATTCGTTGTATATACATTCGAACCACTGTTGGTCATATTTCTTTTTATCGAGAAATTGAAGAAGCTATACAAGGTTTTTGCCGGACCTATTCATACAGTATATCTAATCATATAGATGGTTGATATGTAAGATAAGTAAATTTATGCTACCAGTGTGGAATTCAGGTCTCCGTGGTTCAACTAGGATCATAGTTTTAAAATTTCTACGCGAATCAAGATAAAGAAAAGGAAGTTTTCCAATCATTGACTCAAATCCATTGTCGAACCGAATCCCACTGAGTGGAATATGGAGGTACTTATGGCAGAACGAGCCAATCTAGTCTTTCACAATAAAGTGATAGGTGGAACTGCCATTAAACGACTTATTAGCAGATTAATAAACCACTTCGGAATGGCATATACATCACACATCCTGGATCAAGTAAAGACTCTGGGATTCCGTCAAGCTACGGCTACATCCATTTCATTAGGAATTGATGATCTTTTAACAATACCTTCTAAAGGATGGCTAGTTCAAGATGCTGAACAACAAATTTTTATTTTGGAAAAACATCATCATTATGGGAATGTACATGCGGTAGAAAAATTACGACAATCCATTGAGATATGGTATGCTACTAGTGAATATTTGAGACAAGAAATGAATCCTAATTTTAGGATGACCGACCCCTTGAATCCAGTCCATATAATGTCTTTTTCAGGAGCTAGAGGAAATGCATCTCAAGTACACCAATTAGTAGGTATGAGAGGATTAATGTCGGATCCACAAGGGCAAATGATTGATTTACCTATTCAAAGCAATTTACGCGAAGGACTGTCTTTAACAGAATATATCATTTCTTGCTACGGAGCCCGTAAAGGGGTTGTAGATACTGCTGTACGAACATCGGATGCTGGATATCTTACACGCAGACTTGTTGAAGTGGTTCAACACATTGTTGTACGTCGAACAGATTGCGGTACCATTCAAGGGATTTCGGTGAATATCCAGAATGGAATGATGCCGGAAATAATTTTGATACAAACATTAATTGGTCGTGTATTAGCAGACGATATATACAGAGGTTCACGATGCATTGCTGTTAGAAATCAAGATATTGGAATTGGACTTATCAATCGATTCAAAACTTTTCAAACACAACCAATATCTATTCGAACCCCCTTTACCTGTAGGAATACATCTTGGATCTGCCGATTATGTTATGGCCAAAGTCCTACTCATGGCCACTTAGTGGAATTAGGAGAAGCTGTAGGTATTATTGCGGGTCAATCTATTGGAGAACCGGGTACTCAACTAACATTAAGAACTTTTCATACCGGTGGAGTATTCACAGGGGGTACTGCGGAACATGTGCGAGCGCCTTCTAATGGAAAAATTAAATTCAATGAGGATTTGGTTCATCCTACACGTACACGTCATGGGCATCCTGCTTTTCTATGTTCTATAAACTTGTATGTAACTATTGAAAGTGACGATATTATACATAATGTGATTATTCCACCAAAAAGTTTTTTATTAGTTCAAAATGATCAATATGTAAAATCGGAACAAGTGATTGCTGAGATTCGTGCGGGAACATACACTTTGAATTTGAAGGAAAAGGTTCGAAAACATGTTTATTCTGACTCAGAAGGAGAAATGCATTGGAGTACCGATGTATACCATGCATCAGAATTTAGATATAGTAATGTCCATATCTTACCAAAAACAAGTCATTTATGGATATTATCAGGAAAGTCGTACAGGGTCGGTTCAGTCTCTTTTTCACTCCGCAAGGATCAAGATCAAATGAACATTCATTCTCTTTCTACTGGAGAAAGAAATATTTGTAACCTTTTAGTAAGTAATGAACAAGTAAGACATAAATTCTTTAGTTTCAATCTTTCTGGTAAAAAAGAAGGAAGGATTCCTGATTATTCAATATTGAATCAAATCATATGTATGGATTATTGTCATTTTACACATCTTGCTATTTTCCATGACACTTCGGATTTATTAGCAAAGAGGCGAAGAAATAGATTCATCATTCCATTTCCATTCCAATCGATTCAAGAACGAGACAAAGAACTAATGTCCCCTTCCGGTATCTCGATTGAAATACCAATCAATGGTATTTTTCGTAGAAATAGTATTCTTGCTTATTTCGATGATCCTCAATACCGAACGCAGAGTTCAGGAATTACAAAATATAGGACTATAGGAATAAATTCCATTTTTAAAAAAGAGGATTTTTTAATTGAGTATCAAGGAGTTAAAGAATTTAAGCCAAAATACCAAATCAAAGTAGATCGATTTTTTTTCATTCCCGAGGAAGTGCATATTTTACCCGAATCTTCTTCCATAATGATACGGAACAATAGTATCGTTGGAGTAGATACACCAATAACTTTAAATATAAGAAGTCGAGTAGGTGGATTGGTCCAAATGGAGAAGAAAAAAAAAAAGATTGAAGTAAAAATATTTTCCGGGGATATCTATTTTACTGGAGAGATGGATAAGATATCCCGACACAGTGCCATCTTGATACCATCCGGAACGGTAAAACAAAATTCAAAGGAAGCAAAAAAAATGAAAAATTGGATCTATGTCCAATGGATCACAATTACCAAAAAAAAGTATTTTGTTTTGGTTCGACCCGTAATTCTATATGAAATAGCGGACGGTATCCATTTAGTAAAACTTTTTCCCCAAGATAGGTTCCAGGAAAGAAATGATCTGGAACTTAAAGTTATTAATTATATTCTTTCTGGAAATGGAAAATCAATTCCGGGAATTTCTAATACAAGGATTCAATTAGTTCGGACTTGTTTAGTCTTGAATTGGGATCAAGACAAAACAAGTTCTTCTATCGAAAATGCCCACGCTTCTTTTGTTCAAGTAAGTACAAATGGTTTGATTAGGGATTTCCTAAGAATTGACTTAGTGAAATCTCATATTTCATATATCAGAAAAAGAAATGATCCGTCCAGTTCAGGATTGATCTCAGATAATGAGTCGGATCGGACCTTTATCAATCCATTTTTTTCTATTTATTCGAAGGCAAAAATTCAACAATCACTTAGACAAAATCACGGAACTATTCGTATGTTGTTGAATAGAAATGAGAAATGTCGATCTTTGATAATTTTGTCATCATCTAATTGTTTTCAAATAGGACCATTCAACGATAGAAAATATTACAATGGGATAAAAGAAGGAATTCAAAAAATTCAAATAGATTCCATAATTCCAATTAAGAATTTGTTTGGTCCTTTAGGAATAGCCCTTCAAGTTGCAAATTATTATTCATTTTTTCGTTTAATAACTCATAATCAGATCTTAATGAATAATAATTTGCAACTTGACAAATTAAAGGAAACTCTTCAAGTATTCAAATATTATTTAATGGACGAAAATGAGAGAATTTATAAACCTGATAGATGCAGTAATATCGTTTTAAATCCATTCTATTTGAATTGGCATTTTATCCATCACAATTATTATGAAAAAACGTTTCCAATAATAAGTCTTGGGCAATTTATTTGTGAAAATGTATGTATAGTGCAAACGAAAAATGCACCACACTTAAAATCGGGTCAAGTTCTAACTATTCAAATGGATTCTGTAGGAATAAGATCGGCTAACCCTTATTTGGCAACTCCAGGAGCAACTGTTCATGGACATTATGGAGAAATACTTTATGAAGGAGATATATTAGTTACATTTATATATGAAAAATCGAGATCTGGTGATATAACACAAGGTCTTCCAAAAGTAGAACAGGTATTAGAAGTGCGTTCAATTGATTCAATATCGATGAAGCTAGAAAAGAGAGTTGACACTTGGAACGGATATATAACAAGAATTCTCGGCATTCCTTGGGGATTCTTGATCGGTGCCGAGTTAACTATAGCGCAAAGTCGTATTTCTTTGGTTAATAAAATTCAAAAAGTTTATCGATCCCAGGGAGTTCACATCCATAATAGACATATAGAAATTATTGTGCGTCAAATAACATCAAAAGTCTTGGTTTCAGAAAATGGAATGTCTAATGTTTTTTCACCCGGCGAACTAATTGGATTGTTGCGAGCCGAACGAGCGGGCCGTGCCTTGGAAGAAGCAACTTGCTACCGAGCTCTATTATTGGGAATAACAAAAACATCTCTGAATACTCAAAGTTTTATATCTGAAGCAAGTTTTCAAGAAACTGCTAGAGTTTTAGCAAAAGCCGCTCTCCGGGGTCGTATAGATTGGTTGAAAGGTCTGAAAGAGAACGTTGTTTTAGGGGGAATGATACCCGTTGGTACCGGATTAAAAAGAATAATGCACCGTTCAAAGCCAAGGCAACATAACAAGATTACCTTGGAATCAAAAAAGAAAAATTTATTCGAGGACGAAATGAGAGATATTTTGTTCCACCACAGAGAATTCTTTTTTTTCATTTCAAAGAATTTATGCGATACATCAGAACAATCTAAGATTTAATGATTCCTAAGAGCGGATTCATCCCCCTACCCTAAATGCGATCATTTTTGGGGGTAGTAAAAGAAAGATAATAAAAAAAAAGAATAATAAATAGAAAAAAATGGTCTAATCATGTATCAATGGCCAATCTTCGGTAGAAGAGAAGGTTCCATCGGAACAATTTTTTATTTCTATTTCACGATACCTGGTCTTTTTTTTTCTATTTTTTTTTTTTTTTGAAAAAAAAAAGTGTGGGGATAAATATAAATGACAAAAAGATATTGGAACATAATTTTGGAAGAGATGATGGAAGCAGGAGTTCATTTTGGCCACGGTACTAGAAAATGGAATCCTAAAATGGAACCTTATATATCTGCAAAGCGTAAGGGTATTCATATTACAAATCTTACTAGAACTGCTCGGTTTTTATCAGAAGCTTGTGATTTAGTTTTTGACGCAGCAAGTAAGGGAAAACAATTCTTAATTGTTGGTACCAAAAAAAAAGCAGCTGATTCAGTAGCGCGGGCGGCAATAAGAGCTCGGTGTCATTATGTTAATAAAAAATGGCTCGGCGGTATGTTAACGAATTGGTATACTACAGAAACGAGACTTCATAAGTTCAGGGACTTGAGAATGCAACAAAAGACGGGGAGACTCAACTGTTTTCCAAAAAGAGATGCTGCTATATTGAAAAGACAATTATCTCATTTGGAAACATATCTTGGTGGCATTAAATATATGACGGGGTTACCCGATATTGTAATAATCGTCGATCAGCAAGAAGAATATACGGCTCTTCGAGAATGTATAACTTTGGAAATTCCAACGATTTGTTTAATCGATACAAATTGTGACCCGGACCTCGCCGATATTTCGATTCCAGCTAATGATGATGCTATAGCCTCAATCCGATTAATTCTTAACAAATTAATATTTGCAATTTGTGAGGGTCGTTCTAGCTATATACGAAATTTTTGATTAATAATAAGATAAATGAATTATTTGATTTGGTTGGGGAGATTCATAGATTTATGAAATCGGTTATTATACTATTACTAAATCGCACAAAAGAAAGAGAAAAATATAAAAAGAACAAACGGAAATATTATGTGATTAGTCGGTATTCAAAATCAAAAATGAAAGTAGACAAATCAAAAAGGAAAGGAGATGGTTGAATTAAAATAATTCCCTTTCAATTTCAATTTCTTTTAAGAGGGCAGGACAATATGAATGTTTTATTATGTTCCATCAACACATTAAAAAGATTATACGATATATCTGCTGTGGAAGTGGGTCAACATTTCTATTGGCAAATAGGGGGTTTCCAAGTGCATGCCCAAGTACTTATTACTTCTTGGGTTGTAATTGCTATCTTATTAGTTTCAGTCATTCTAGTTGTTCGAAATCTGCAAACCATTCCCACTTTTGGTCAGAATTTTTTTGAATATGTTCTTGAATTCATTCGAGACGTGAGCAAAAGTCAGATTGGAGACGAATATGGTCCGTGGGTTCCATTTATTGGAACTATGTTTTTATTTATTTTTGTTTCTAATTGGTCAGGGGCTCTTTTGCCTTGGAAAATAATACAGTTACCTCACGGGGAGTTAGCTGCGCCCACAAATGATATAAATACTACCGTTGCATTAGCTTTACTTGCGTCAGTAGCATATTTCTATGCGGGTCTTTCAAAAAAAGGATTAGCTTATTTTAGTAAATACATCCAACCAACTCCAATCCTTTTACCGATTAACATCTTAGAAGATTTCACAAAACCCTTATCGCTTAGTTTTCGACTTTTCGGAAATATATTAGCTGATGAATTAGTAGTTGTTGTTCTTGTTTCTTTAGTGCCTTTAGTAGTTCCTATACCTGTCATGTTCCTTGGATTATTTACAAGCGGTATTCAAGCTCTTATTTTTGCTACTTTAGCTGCGGCTTATATAGGTGAATCCATGGAAGGCCATCATTGACTAGTTGTCGAAAAAAGTCTTTTTCGTTTAGCCCACCGCACATACACTGCGGCTCAAGATAATCTATTTTGGGAACAACATATATAATAGAAAGAAATTTGGAATAATAATAAAGAAAAAGGGTTATTCTCCCCCCCCCCCCAAAAAAAATAAAGATGCAATAAAGTATAAATAAAATCAATATACAATTTAATGTAATAGTAAAATAGAAAAGATTACCAGAAAATTGTAAAAAAACTAGGAAAGAGATCCATCCAAAAGATCTTTTTCCTAGTTTTCCTAAAAAGACTTTTTGTTTGACCTATTTCGATTTTCCTCCAATGAATATTTTTTTTTGTATTGTTATATTTTGTTTTGTTCATTCCATTTTTTGTTCATTCAATTATAACTATAACATATTAAATATTATTCTATATATATTATTAGATTATTTATTACTATTATTAGATATTAGATTCGATTATATATATAGAATTTAGATATATATATCTAATTCGATTAAGATATATTAGTATATTAGATATTCTATATTAGAAAAGTATAATATTTACATGTGATAAAAATATGCTATATAGAACTAGAACAGATTCCCGTTTCATTCATTCACATTCAATTTAACGATTGACCAAAAGATAATTCAAAAAAGAATTACATTTTTATCACTCAAATTCCAATATTTCTCTGCAATAATTCAGTCTAACGAATTGATTTCGATTTTGTATATCCATATCGGATAATAATAAAAGGATGAAAGAAGGATTTTCAAAAAAAAACCAAGATTCAAAAAAATAGAGTAGGAGTGGGGGAAGTCAAACTGGGTATATATAATCCAATCACTATAAAACAACTCCTTCTTTTTTTTTTTAGATTTCAAATAATGATTCTCGAATCTGATTGAAACTAAAACACAAATAATTGGTTTACGGCATGGAAGAAATACATGTATATGTGATATTATATATAAACTAGTTATATATGAACTAACTATATATCTAAAAAAACTAACATTATATATCTAAAATTGCCCTGCTACTACTGTCAATTTCGATAGGGATTTAAAAAACAAAGTCCTTCCGTTTCATCTCTAATTATGAATTGAATAGTAAGAAATTCAAAAAAAAAAAGAACGAAGAATTCAAAGAAGAGTTCCAAATTTAGGGTAAGATAAAAACTAAAATTGTATGGATTCACAAAAAAACTACGTGGATAGAAAAGAAAAAATGAATATCGAACTAATTTGGATAGTTCAATAACTATTGTTATTTCAATTCGGAATTCTTAATTATTTCAACTGGATAAATCCTGGTGATTGAGTAATTAAGTCATAATTTATTGGTTGATTATATCATTAACTATTTCTTTTCTTTATTATTATTTATTTTTTATTTGGGGTGCGAGGAACTTATCATGAATCCACTGATTTCTGCCGCTTCCGTTATTGCTGCTGGGTTGGCCGTCGGGCTTGCTTCTATTGGACCTGGGGTTGGTCAAGGCACTGCTGCAGGGCAAGCTGTAGAAGGGATTGCGCGACAACCAGAGGCAGAGGGAAAAATACGGGGTACTTTATTGCTTAGTCTGGCTTTTATGGAAGCTTTAACAATTTATGGATTGGTTGTAGCATTAGCGCTTTTATTTGCGAATCCTTTTGTTTAGTTTAATCTTAAAAAAATAAATATATATATCCTTTTTCCGTGGACTTGCTTTGCTGTTCTTGCTTTGTCGAATTATATTAAGATTTCACTCTGATTTGTCTTCTTCCTTCTCTTTTTTAGCCCCCCTTTTTTAGTTTTATAAAATTTATCGAAAGTGTTAAAAACAACTATAAGAGATTTATGTAATTGACATAAGAAGTGGTATCGAATTCTACTAAGTATCATTCTTATAGGGAATCCTCCAATTGATTGATCAATTCAAATAATATATATATTAATATATACATATCTAAATAGATATATATATTTAGATATGTATTAATAGAATATTATTATTATTAAATGAATATTATTACTATTCATATTATTACTTATAATTACTAATAATTAATATGAATTTTTAGTAAAGAATGATATTTTTATTATATATAATAAAAATATCATATAAAAAAGAAATAACTAAAAAATAAAAAAATAGGAATTGTAGAAGGATAATTAGTCTATCCATAAAAGGAGATGAGATCATATGAAAAATATAACCGATTCTTTCCTTTACTTGGGCTACTGGCGATCCGCCGGAAGTTTCGGGTTTAATACCGATATTTTAGCAACAAATCCAATAAATCTAAGCGTAGTGCTAGGTGTATTGGTTTTTTTTGGAAAGGGAGTGTGTGCGAGTTGTTAATTTCAAAGAATAGATTGGATCCAACCAATTGCACTTTTTTTTTCGTTATAACTAAGAAAATGTGCATAATCCCGCGAATTACTTCTCAATAAATTTTATTTTTTGAAAAAAAAAAAATATTTAAGAACCATAGCATTTCGCGATTCATTAGTAAATCCACTTTGATTCTCTATTAACCCAAAATTTTGGACTATTACCATGGTTAAAGTAAACAATTTGAAGTCTAGACGCAGTGTAGTACTCTTTCTACCACTATGTTAATACAGAAATGAAATGATTTCAAAAAAATTTTTACAATTTTTCGATATAGAACACTCATGTCGATAAAACAGCTTGAACCCTCTTTACGGTGAAAAATTGTAAAAACGTTCAATTTCACCCTCCATTTATACAATGCGGAATCGATGACCTATGTATAAATTTATAAGAATTCTTTGGATTTGAAGAAAAAAAACAACTTTGCTGACAATTATTTTTTTGGTCAGAAGAGTCCTCCGAATATTCTGGTCTTGTATTGGTAATCGTTTTAAATATTTTTTCAATCTTTTTTTTTATAAATAGAGAAGAGAGGATAGGCTCATTACATAAAAAAAGATAAGAAAATTTCCCATAACATAAGTAATTGAGTGTGAGAGCCAAATGAATCGAAAGATTCATGTTTGGTTCGGGAAGAGATCATAGACATTTTGAAATGAATGGAAAGAGAATCTACTTTCATTAAATGATTTATTAGATAATCGAAAACAGAGAATCTTAAGAACTATTCGAAATTCAGAAGAACTACGGGAAAGAGCTGTTCAACAGCTGGAAAAAGCCCAGGCCCGCTTAAGGAAAGTCGAAACGGAAGCAGATCGGTTTCGAGTGAATGGCTATTCTGAGATAGAACGAGAAAAATTAAATTTAATTAATTCAATTTATACGACTTTGGAACAATTAGAAAATTACAAAAATGAAACCATTTATTTTGAACAACAAAGGGTGATTAATCAAGTCCGACAACGGGTTTTACAACAAGCCTTACAGGGAGCTCTTGAAACTCTGAATAGTTGCTTGAATAACGAGTTACATTTACGTACTGTCAATGCTAATATTGGCATGTTTGGGACGATGAAAGAAAAAAATAAGTGATTAGTCCTTCTACTATAATATCTACTATAGTATAGAGTATAGGCATTATTTTTTTCTTCTAAAAAAAAATTAAGAAATATTCATGGTAACCATTCGTGCAGATGAAATTAGTAAAATTATCCGTGAACGTATTGAGCAATATAATACCGAAGTAAAAATTGTAAATACTGGTACCGTACTTCAAGTAGGCGACGGTATTGCTCGTATTTATGGTCTTGATGAAGTAATGGCGGGTGAATTAGTGGAATTTGAAGAGGGTACTATAGGCATTGCTTTGAATTTGGAATCAAAAAATGTTGGTGTTGTATTAATGGGTGATGGTTTGATGATACAAGAGGGAAGTTCGGTAAAAGCAACAGGAAGAATTGCTCAGATACCAGTAAGTGAGGCTTATTTGGGTCGTGTTATAAATGCCTTGGCTAAACCTATTGACGGTCGAGGAGAAATTTCAGCTTCGGAATCTCGATTAATCGAATCTCCCGCTCCCGGTATTATTTCGAGACGTTCCGTATATGAGCCTCTTCAAACAGGACTTATTGCTATTGATTCGATGATCCCCATAGGTCGTGGCCAACGAGAATTAATTATTGGAGATAGACAAACGGGTAAAACAGCAGTAGCTACAGATACAATTCTCAATCAACAGGGACAAAATGTAATATGTGTTTATGTAGCTGTTGGTCAAAAAGCATCTTCTGTGGCTCAAGTGGTGACTACTTTACAAGAAAGAGGAGCAATGGAATACACTATTATAGTAGCTGAAACAGCAGATTCTCCAGCTACATTACAATACCTCGCCCCTTATACAGGAGCAGCTCTGGCTGAATATTTTATGTACCGCGAACGTCACACTTTAATCATTTATGATGATCCCTCCAAACAAGCACAGGCTTATCGCCAAATGTCTCTTCTATTACGAAGACCCCCAGGTCGCGAAGCCTATCCAGGGGATGTTTTTTGTTCCGATTAAGGTAAATCGCGAATAGCCCAACTAATCCAGGGTGATGTTTTTTATTTGCGATTCCGCGTTCTTTTTGGGAATAGAAGCGCTGAAGACTTTCAATTGTTCAATCAACTAGAGACGAAGGTAGTAGTATCTGCTGTTATCCATGTAGTTATGTTAAACACGATGCCGAATACTAGAGAACAAGAAGGGTTTATCGTGAAGTAAGCGCACTTGTGAGAGAAGCCCTAAACCCACATGCCGCGGGAGGAGAGACTAAAGGGCGCTTTGTGAGTGAAGTTGAAGAACTGATTAACGGGGTACTCAATCGCGTTACTGGTGTTCTTTAAACCTGCTCTGATCAGGGAGTGGGAGGGACTCCCGTAGGGAGTTTAATGAAGATTGCTTGAGTCGAGATTTGTACTTTCGTGTATACCATCACCTCTGGCGGGACAGCATGTTAAGTCACTTCTCTTCAACCATTGCAGACCGACTGATCTTCCTTAGTGTGGTATACTAGACGACCTCCTCATGCTCTCACATTGCGGCTCTGGCTCGTACATTTATCTCTCCACTTCGTTGAAAACACTTATTAACGTTGCATCTTCTACATGCACTAACGTGCGGGGAAGATAATATATTAGAATTAAAGGGCACTGCCCCAAAAAACCCTACGATCTACGAAACGGGAAGGAGTCGGGGACTTATGGGTGACCTTCTCCTCTTTCGTTTTGGTTTATTCTTTACAAAAGAAAAAAAAATACTGGAATTTTATCTTTTATTCTTTAATTTGAATAATTTCACAAAAGATAATTGTTATTTAAATCGTTTTCGGAGATTAATAATTTAAGTCCCACACGTCGGTCTCTCCACTTTCTTTAATGTTGAAGAACGTATGAGGAAAGATGAGGTGTGTTAAATTAATAGAACTTGGTGATTTCAATTTTGATTGGTTTTATTCCGCCGGACATCTGGGCGATTTAGCGTGCTAAGCAAACGACTTTTTAAAAATCATATTAAAATATTTTAACAAATATTACTTAGAAAAGAAAAACAAAAATAAAATTTGTTACAATAGTAGATAATTTAGGTTAGCTTTAAAAATCGCATGTTTTTAATGGGGATATCCGAAATATTACAGCGGAGACTTTTTAATTTAAGAAAAAAACCAACACTTAATTAATAGTAATTTTGTTTTCAATTAAAAATTAAATTGGAAAATTATTTTTTAAAATTATTTTAAAAGAAAAGAACAATAAACCCTATTTCTTAATTATCATCATCTTTATTTGCGAATTAAAATAAAAAAATATTTAAAAACTAGCATCTATTTATTTTTGAAGTAGATTAATTTATTGTTTTAAATCTATATGATGGTTACAAAATATACTAAACATGTGTTATAGTTCATGTCAACATTTTCAACTAAACATTAAAATAGTTTAAAAATATGCATAGGGAAAATATAATTATTTAACATAATAAAAAGTAATTATTCTCAAAATTAGAAATATTATATATAAAATTGAATTTAAAAAATAAATTAATTTACTGAATTAACCTTTATTTTATATTTAATGCTTATAATTAAAATAAAATGTTTTTCTTTTTTAAAAAATAGTCATTATCAAATTATCGACATGTAGATTATGGTAGAAAGTTATTTCAATTTAATATCTGATATTTAATATTGGGGTTTTTAATAACATATCATATTAAATTATTTAAATAAATCTATATTAATATTACAAACTAATATGTTAATTTAAATAAAAAATACATGGTGAATATGAAAAAATATCTATGTAAATAAAAAAGATTAAAACTTTTGATATCAGTTAATGTTTTATATTTAATTTCATAGTTATTTTTAAAGTATAAAAAATATTTTATCAAAATATGTATTTTATTAAACTTCTATATTGTTAATGTCATAAAGTTTTATTCAAAATCCTTTTTTAGTATAACAAATTCAGTCAAAGGCTGAGAATGTTTTTAAAAAAGAACTTGTCCAGGTAACCGTTGGTTTCCCTATGAAAGTGACAATAAGTTGAACACCTAATCTGTAAAAGTGTTTGTGCTCAGTCAGATATCTTTGGCTTCCGTTCGCAAACTAAACTGAAATCTTGCTGGCACTGTGATGAACAATTTGGACAAAGAGCTTATACAGTTCCATATTATGGATACCTCCTTTTCGAAGGATAGATTTCTTCCTGCTTTTACGAACCTTCACTTCTACATTATTACGCTTCTTAACCGTTATTCTCAAGAGAGCTCTCTTCTCCCTTCAGGTTACCACCTTCTTCATTCTCCTGTTGGTTTCAATGAGATATTAAGGGCCTTACCTTATAAATAATTCAGGTGTAATAAAGCTCAAGTTTTAATAATTTATTTAAGTAATTGTTTGTTACCATTGGTTTTATTTCCATCGCAGAACCTCTTTGTATGTATTCTATATCCTATCATTGCTACAAAAGACGGTTTGAAACTCTATTATTAGTGAGCTCTAGTACCGGTGATGTACTGAAGAAACGAGGATCTCTTGTTCAAATCTGAAGCAAATTGGAGATTCACACAAGATTAATAATTTAAGAGAAACGTTTGACTTGGCGCTTTAGGTCAATGAGAGCACTGTCGAATATCATATCTAAAGCGACGGCAAAAAGAAGAAGTTGTGCATACTATAATAATATGCCTGAAGCTAGAAGGCTATATATCAAGGAAGACACTTGGACATTCTCGAGTATGAATGTGTAAATCTGAAACCTCAGTAGGTTGTTGTTAGCTCAGGAACCGTATTATGGTTGTTGTTGCAGACCGAGCTTGGAGGCGCGACTTAGTCAGATCACGTGTACGTTGGGGATGGGTTTTGTCATTAAGGTTGTTGGTTTGGTGAACAGAGGTAGAGTTGCAGCTTCTACATTTTGGGAGGTTGGATCTAAATCCAATACGGGTAGTTCGTTATCCACATTTTTTCCAAAATGTAATGAGAAATAATTATGCTTATTATGGTGTGAAGATCGCTGATGAGGGGTTCCGGTGGCCAAGCGGTATTGGGCAAGGGTAGAAATACTCGGTCATCATGAATAGAAGAGGCGTCCGATCCCTCAGCGAGAAGTACCAATAGATCAAGTAGACTCCGATTCAGCTAAGTCTGCTGGGGTTGGGGACGTTGCTCAGTGATCAGATTATCCAGTTCGGGTGAAACGCGGCTGACTTAGGCAGGGAGTGGCGTGGTAGTTAATATCTGTTTGGAATAAGACATGATTATGCTCTGGGTTACCGAGAAAATAAGCTAGACAATTAAACAGCCAGGCCAGAAGTGTTGGTAACCGTACTTACGTCATTAATTATGCGGTGCGTGCCTTTCCCTGTTCTTGCTTGCACACTTCCTGGTCGAAAAAACAAGTCCTACTAACGAGTTTGTTTGGATAAAATTCTCACAAGCATTTAACGTTCAAGGTCACACGTATAAGGACGAGAATACAAATGGAAAGACAAGGACTATGAGGAACAAGCAGAGCAAGGTAGCGCCTAGCCCCGAACTCACATAAACAGATGCCTGAAAGAAGCCAAACTTGAGAAAGAATACACTTAGGCTTGTCTAATGCAATATATATCGTGCCGAAAGCGATGTTGTACATTTCGGACGAGCATCCAGATGTCTCATGAACGAGTATTACTTCATTAAGGTTAACCGCGCGACCATGGTAAAAGGACTCCAATGACCATTGCATTTAGATACATTAATGGGGCCAGCTATCAATTAGAACTTAGTTATGATTCTATATATGTGATGATAGCACACTATAAGTATACTCTACCATAATCCGACGTAGGCATGTAAAAAAAAGGGAGTACGTGCCGCTAGGGATTTCAATTGAAAAAGCGAACAAGGTAACGACTACTGTTATTAATAAGACGGTGCGCAGTGAGAGGATGAAGCTGGAATTCAAAAAGTGTCTATATTGATCTAGGCATCTAATTATTATCAAAACTACATCTCGTGATGATCCCTCCTTGGAGTCCTACGGTGTGTCTTAATTACCTGTTTTTTGAATGTGCAGAGCTGCTTAAGTTACCGCGATTGGAGTCAATTTTCTCAGTTGACTTGCAAATGATTTGCTAATGGTTGATAAAGCTTCCATGGCGCTCTGACCTTACTCGTGAATTCACTGGATTTTGAAATTTGGTTCATCAATATAAATAAAAACTAGTGTTTGGCAAATATCACCACTTGCAAGGAGTTAGAGTTGTTTTTAGTCCGAAAGTTTATAAGATATGTTATATGTTTTCTGAGAAGCAAAGAGTGATAGCAAATGAGTATGTATAATGGTTCCTTATGTTAACTTCTAGCGGAAAATAGCGGCTAAAGAAGCATAGAGCATTTAGTAATGGTAATTATGGTATAAGAGGAGAGAGAGAAACCAGATGTCAATCACTTGACGTAATTTGTTCACAAGTGCGGAAAGTCTTCATTGATAATCTTATTGAAGAAATTTGCTCATCGTGATAGATAGTGAATTTAGGTAAGTATGAGTATTATATGTTTTTATAAATTTAATGATAATAATTAGTATTTTTTTTAATAAAATTTTCGTGAGATGTGATAATTTTGGGCCGAAATACTGTCGCTAGATGAATTGAACTCAGCTTAATTATTGCGATTCAATAAAATCTTACTTAAAATATATTAAGTTAATTTATTTATTTTTATTTATTTATATAATTATATATACTCCGTATCTGTAGCGAGAGTACGTTTTCACGGACTTAAGAACATTAGACTACGGGTCGGCAGAGTACCGACCAGAATTATCGGAAATGCGGCAGGGCAAAGATGAGGAGAACAAGAAAAGATTACAGATGGTAGAATTAAATGACTTACGTAGCTCTTCTCTCACTCCTGTGAGAAGTACGATCTCCAGGATGTCCGATTAATAGAATAGACTAATTAATCCCCCGAGAAAAGAAGTCCATCAGATAAAAAAGACTTGATGATACATTTTGAGCTAGCTGAGTTCGCGCGAAATGGAAAATAAATGGCGAGATCGACTAGGGGCCTCCTATATTGGCTCTTTGGGAATAAGTCTACTTGAGCCAATGAACGAACTAACCGACCCGTATACGGCCAATGGCCTTTCCTTCCAAATAAATGAAAAAGAGAATATTTTGAGATGGCTGTCGTCAATTAAAATAGGGTGGTTTAGAATTAAGTTAAGAACCTAGGTCATTTTTCCCTATTTAGCTGCTGGTTTGTGCCTTCAGCTCGAATCAGTGTTGTATCAGCATGCAGACAACCTATCCAGTGAAGCCGTCCTTCAAATACTCACTCAAAAAAACTAAAGGGAGTACATATTAATCCTTTCTGCTTTGCAAGCCATTCTGGTGTGGTATGGTGATTCTACAGCGCTAGCTTTTTGTTTTTAATTAATAAACCAATTTTTCTTAACAGAATTGGATAGAAGTCGACGAGGCACCTCAAGATTTATTGCGGCCGTGTCGATCAGGGTTGCAGCATGTCATTACACATCTCCTAGGTCTTGTGAATCCATCAACTATTTTTGGACAGTCGGATTCTGTCTCACAAGCCAGTTTCACCAACCTTTCTTGATTTTCAGGTAACACTTGGAAGAGCATGGCATTATAATTTTTTGGCTTGAACCACAGCTTTATTATTCAGCTCCAATGAACACATCTGCCTCGTTTTTTGTTACCGTCTCTTGTTTCACGTCACAATTGTGCGGGCCATAATCTGGGATGTTGTCTACAAGGGCTGGGTGCGTTCTAGTACAAGTTTATAGAGACAATGAAGTGTTTGAAGCTTGTATTTACAGAACGGGATGGCTCAAAGTGAGCCAGGCCTGTTTTGGATTACAGTTTTGATCCACACAGAATACATGGCCTTGCATGTTTGGTGAGAGGCAAATAATACTTGCTGCAAGTCGATAGAATTGGGATGGTGGTGAACTAAAACCAATCCTTGTCTGAACAATGTAGTCGACCCACAATTCCAAGTATTTTGAAAGTACAAATTCGTTTGGTGCCACTGGTATTATATTAACACCATTGCGAACCTGATTTACTTGCCCAAGTATTAAAATCACATTGAAAAACAGCGAGTTAAAAATTTTTCTACCTAAACGAATGAAGTGATAAGTAATTCATTTTCAAAGTGACTGGTATGAATCTGTAGAAGAGGTACAATTATTGCAAAAAGTGTGGAACAGGTACCCGATTTCCATCAAAAAAGATGATTATTTACCCTACTGTGTATCGTCAAAAAATAGGGCTGATTAATCTTGGCATATGTAGCAACAGTCCAATTTTCTTTGTAAACCGACCAATGTGCTATACAGGTCTTCTGAAATATAACAATATAATAACACCTACAAGGCTCAATACAACCTTTCCACTCCTTATAATTTGGAGATTTGTTTCAATGATGCCATATTGTAATATCAGATCCGAGTTGCTCAACCATTCATCCAGACCTCTCATATTCCTGCCATGTTCATGCCAAATACAGGATATGGCATTTAAATCACAATGTCTTGTTCAAAACAGGAATACAGAAACTAGCCTAGATCAAAATGGTCATCCAAAGCAAACCATTTTACAAATTGAAATTGTCTGATAAACATTTTAAAGTTGCTGAATGATTAAAGCTGGCCTAAAAATTATAGCAACGTATTCATCCCAAAAAAAAAAATTTCCCTCCCTCGAGTATATAATTAAACCCTGTGGAGTCATGATTGAATAGTATTCGAGCAGCTACTCTATAGCCATATCAAATGAATTGATTGTCCCTACAAGACAGCCAAAACAAGATACAATTAGAAAAATGAGAGGAAAAAGAGTAATATACAATAACCACACAGCAATGATAATGATGGTATTTCCTAAAGGGATAGGATAGACAGAAGAAAAATTTTCCATTCCCCTAAAGTCATTTAGGATTATTAATTCAACCTCAGAAATATAATCAATGTAGTAAG
>NW_020874407.1:155000-156405 GCF_003935025.1 Abrus precatorius | reverse complement strand
CTCTCGCGTTGTTGGAAAAATCCAACGCTGGTTCACCGTTTTATAACTCTCCTCACACCTCAACAAGAACAAAGTCACCCGGGAGCACTTAAAATCGAGAGGGACAAAGGAAAATGCACCCAATAGACCCTGCCCATGCATCGTTGATGCAAGAATAAGCCACGCCACGATGCCCACAAATTTCCGAGGGACGCACCGAGACTCGGCCGAAGTCGGCCAACATTCGGTTTCTGGATAATTGACGAATCAATAAACCCAATGCCATGGAAAACCAAGCCACACAAGTGAGGGGAGACTTGCATGAGCATGGGGGAGGGGCCCCAAGGCAGCACCGCACCTCCCACTGTGGGCGTGGTTGGTGAGGTGCAGCCCCCCCCTATAATAGGTTATTATGCAAAAGCCAAAATTGTAGTAGTAGATACCTTTTTTCTGAGCAGACATAAGTCCATATCGGGACCTAGAGATCGAATTTTGACGTGATTTTTTGCAGGGAGGCTCACAAACACAATATATTCACGTCCACAAAGTTTTAGATTTTTTCTCCAAGGGATGAATTTTTAATGAATTTTTGAATCGGCAGATTATGAAAAACCGGGGAAAATAGAAAAAGGCACCTAGAGATCGAATTTTGACCTGATTTTTTGCAGGCATTCACACAAAATAACACCAAATGTGTCTGCAAAGTTTCGTTACATTTCCCCAAGGGAATGATTTATAATGAATTTTTCTCCGAATCATCGCACCATGGTGCACCTTGATGCCCACCTTGGTGCCTCTTGATACCCACCTTGGTGCTTCTTGATACCCACCTTGGTGCCTCTTGGTGCCTCTTGGTGCCCACCTTGGTGCCTCTTGATGCCCACCATGGTGCACCTTGATGCACACCTTGGTGCCTCTTGGTGCCTCTTGGTGCCCACCTTGGTGCCTCTTGATGCCCACCATGGTGCACCTTGATGCACACCTTGGTGCCTCTTGATGCCCACCTTGGTGCCTCTTGATACCCACCTTGGTGCCTCTTGATGCCCACCTTGGTGCCTCTTGATACCCACCTTGGTGCCTCTTGGTGCCCACCTTGGTGCCTCTTGCTACCCACCATGGTGCCTCTTGGTGCCCACCATGGTGCCTCTTGGTGCCCACCATGGTGCACCTTGATGCACACCTTGGTGCCTCTTGATGCCCACCTTGGTGCCTCTTGATGCCCACCTTGGTGCCTCTTGATACCCACCTTGGTGCCTCTTGGTGCCCACCATGGTGCCTCTTGGTGCCCACCATGGTGCACCTTCATGCACACCTTGGTGCCTCTTGATGCCCACCTTGGTCCCTCTTGATACCCACCATGGTGCACCTTGGTGCCTCTTGGTGCCCACCTTGGTGCCTCTTGATGCCCACCATGGTGCACCTTGAT
>NW_020874407.1:142500-145000 GCF_003935025.1 Abrus precatorius | reverse complement strand
TGCAAAAAGTGCACGCGTTGTTGGAAAAATCCAACGCTGGTTCACCGTTTTATAACTCTCCTCACACCTCAACAAGAACAAAGTCACCCGGGAGCACTTAAAATCGAGAGGGACAAAGGAAAATGCACCCAATAGACCCTGCCCATGCATCGTTGATGCAAGAATAAGCCACGCCACGATGCCCACAAATTTCCGAGGGACGCACCGAGACTCGGCCGAAGTCGGCCAACATTCGGTTTCTGGATAATTGACGAATCAATAAACCCAATGCCATGGAAAACCAAGCCACACAAGTGAGGGGAGACTTGCATGAGCATGGGGGAGGGGCCCCAAGGCAGCACCGCACCTCCCACTGTGGGCGTGGTTGGTGAGGTGCAGCCCCCCCCTATAATAGGTTATTATGCAAAAGCCAAAATTGTAGTAGTAGATACCTTTTTTCTGAGCAGACATAAGTCCATATCGGGACCTAGAGATCGAATTTTGACGTGATTTTTTGCAGGGAGGCTCACAAACACAATATATTCACGTCCACAAAGTTTTAGATTTTTTCTCCAAGGGATGAATTTTTAATGAATTTTTGAATCGGCAGATTATGAAAAACCGGGGAAAATAGAAAAAGGCACCTAGAGATCGAATTTTGACCTGATTTTTTGCAGGCATTCACACAAAATAACACCAAATGTGTCTGCAAAGTTTCGTTACATTTCCCCAAGGGAATGATTTATAATGAATTTTTCTCCGAATCATCGCACCATGGTGCACCTTGATGCCCACCTTGGTGCCTCTTGATACCCACCTTGGTGCTTCTTGATACCCACCTTGGTGCCTCTTGGTGCCTCTTGGTGCCCACCTTGGTGCCTCTTGATGCCCACCATGGTGCACCTTGATGCACACCTTGGTGCCTCTTGGTGCCTCTTGGTGCCCACCTTGGTGCCTCTTGATGCCCACCATGGTGCACCTTGATGCACACCTTGGTGCCTCTTGATGCCCACCTTGGTGCCTCTTGATACCCACCTTGGTGCCTCTTGATGCCCACCTTGGTGCCTCTTGATACCCACCTTGGTGCCTCTTGGTGCCCACCTTGGTGCCTCTTGCTACCCACCATGGTGCCTCTTGGTGCCCACCATGGTGCCTCTTGGTGCCCACCATGGTGCACCTTGATGCACACCTTGGTGCCTCTTGATGCCCACCTTGGTGCCTCTTGATGCCCACCTTGGTGCCTCTTGATACCCACCTTGGTGCCTCTTGGTGCCCACCATGGTGCCTCTTGGTGCCCACCATGGTGCACCTTCATGCACACCTTGGTGCCTCTTGATGCCCACCTTGGTCCCTCTTGATACCCACCATGGTGCACCTTGGTGCCTCTTGGTGCCCACCTTGGTGCCTCTTGATGCCCACCATGGTGCACCTTGATGCCCACCTTGGTGCCTCTTGGTGCCCATCATGGTGCCTCTTCATGCCCACCCTGGTGCCTACCTGGTGCGTTTTTATGCACCCTGGTGCCCTCCTGGTGCGTTTTTATGCACCCTGGTGCCCTCCTGGTGCGTTTTTATGCACCCTGGTGCCCTCCTGGTGCGTTTTTATGCACCATGGTGCCTACTTGGTGCGTTTTTCGCACCCTGGTGCCCTCCTGGTGCGTTTTTATGCACCCTGGTGCCCTCCTGGTGCGTTTTTATGCACCCTGGTGCCTACTTGGTGCGTTTTTATGCACCATGGTGCCCTCCTGGTGCGTTTTTATGCACCATGGTGCCCTCCTGGTGCGTTTTTATGCACCATGGTGCCCTCCTGGTGCGTTTTTCGCACCCTGGTGCCCTCATGGTGCGTTTTTATGCACCATGGTGCCCTCTTGGTGCGTTTTTCGCACCATGGTGCCCTCTTGGTGCGTTTTTCGCACCATGGTGCCCTCTTGGTGCGTTTTTATGCACCATGGTGCCCTCTTGGTGCGTTTTTCGCACCCTGGTGCCCTCCTGGTGCGTTTTTATGCACCCTGGTGCCCTCCTGGTGCGTTTTTATGCACCCTGGTGCCTACTTGGTGCGTTTTTATGCACCATGGTGCCCTCCTGGTGCGTTTTTCGCACCCTGGTGCCCTCCTGGTGCGTTTTTATGCACCCTGGTGCCCTCCTGGTGCGTTTTTATGCACCCTGGTGCCCTCCTGGTGCGTTTTTATGCACCATGGTGCCCTCCTGGTGCGTTTTTCGCACCCTGGTGCCCTCCTGGTGCGTTTTTATGCACCATGGTGCCCTCCTGGTGCGTTTTTATGCACCCTGGTGCCCTCCTGGTGCGTTTTTATGCACCATGGTGCCCTCCTGGTGCGTTTTTCGCACCCTGGTGCCCTCCTGGTGCGTTTTTATGCACCATGGTGCCCTCCTGGTGCGTTTTTATGCACCATGGTGCCTACCTGGTGCGTTTTTCGCACCCTGGTGCCCTCCTGGTGCGTTTTTATGCACCCTGGTGCCTACTTGGTGCGTTTTTATGCACCATGGTGCCCTCCTGGTGCGTT
>NW_020874407.1:120000-122500 GCF_003935025.1 Abrus precatorius | reverse complement strand
CAGTCATGTGACTGCCTACACGATGCCATGCAAAAGCAATCACATAACCCAGAGTCGGGGATTTTAATGGATGTCGTTCAGATCGAGTGCGGCAAACCACCAGCCAAGCACACATTCAAGGGTAGGTTCAATAATGCCTAAGGCATCACCTTGCCCATCCCTATCATCACATGCAAGACACCGAGCCAAGTGGCATCCATTAAAATCCTCGTGTTGACCGCGGGCACTGTGGTGTCACCCGTCAACATGCAACCATCACAAACTGGAAGAACAACCATATCCATAGGGACCAACTCCAGGAACATGATGCCCGCATGCCTATTGCCACTGCAAAAAGTGCACGCGTTGTTGGAAAAATCCAACGCTGGTTCACCGTTTTATAACTCTCCTCACACCTCAACAAGAACAAAGTCACCCGGGAGCACTTAAAATCGAGAGGGACAAAGGAAAATGCACCCAATAGACCCTGCCCATGCATCGTTGATGCAAGAATAAGCCACGCCACGATGCCCACAAATTTCCGAGGGACGCACCGAGACTCGGCCGAAGTCGGCCAACATTCGGTTTCTGGATAATTGACGAATCAATAAACCCAATGCCATGGAAAACCAAGCCACACAAGTGAGGGGAGACTTGCATGAGCATGGGGGAGGGGCCCCAAGGCAGCACCGCACCTCCCACTGTGGGCGTGGTTGGTGAGGTGCAGCCCCCCCCTATAATAGGTTATTATGCAAAAGCCAAAATTGTAGTAGTAGATACCTTTTTTCTGAGCAGACATAAGTCCATATCGGGACCTAGAGATCGAATTTTGACGTGATTTTTTGCAGGGAGGCTCACAAACACAATATATTCACGTCCACAAAGTTTTAGATTTTTTCTCCAAGGGATGAATTTTTAATGAATTTTTGAATCGGCAGATTATGAAAAACCGGGGAAAATAGAAAAAGGCACCTAGAGATCGAATTTTGACCTGATTTTTTGCAGGCATTCACACAAAATAACACCAAATGTGTCTGCAAAGTTTCGTTACATTTCCCCAAGGGAATGATTTATAATGAATTTTTCTCCGAATCATCGCACCATGGTGCACCTTGATGCCCACCTTGGTGCCTCTTGATACCCACCTTGGTGCTTCTTGATACCCACCTTGGTGCCTCTTGGTGCCTCTTGGTGCCCACCTTGGTGCCTCTTGATGCCCACCATGGTGCACCTTGATGCACACCTTGGTGCCTCTTGGTGCCTCTTGGTGCCCACCTTGGTGCCTCTTGATGCCCACCATGGTGCACCTTGATGCACACCTTGGTGCCTCTTGATGCCCACCTTGGTGCCTCTTGATACCCACCTTGGTGCCTCTTGATGCCCACCTTGGTGCCTCTTGATACCCACCTTGGTGCCTCTTGGTGCCCACCTTGGTGCCTCTTGCTACCCACCATGGTGCCTCTTGGTGCCCACCATGGTGCCTCTTGGTGCCCACCATGGTGCACCTTGATGCACACCTTGGTGCCTCTTGATGCCCACCTTGGTGCCTCTTGATGCCCACCTTGGTGCCTCTTGATACCCACCTTGGTGCCTCTTGGTGCCCACCATGGTGCCTCTTGGTGCCCACCATGGTGCACCTTCATGCACACCTTGGTGCCTCTTGATGCCCACCTTGGTCCCTCTTGATACCCACCATGGTGCACCTTGGTGCCTCTTGGTGCCCACCTTGGTGCCTCTTGATGCCCACCATGGTGCACCTTGATGCCCACCTTGGTGCCTCTTGGTGCCCATCATGGTGCCTCTTCATGCCCACCCTGGTGCCTACCTGGTGCGTTTTTATGCACCCTGGTGCCCTCCTGGTGCGTTTTTATGCACCCTGGTGCCCTCCTGGTGCGTTTTTATGCACCCTGGTGCCCTCCTGGTGCGTTTTTATGCACCATGGTGCCTACTTGGTGCGTTTTTCGCACCCTGGTGCCCTCCTGGTGCGTTTTTATGCACCCTGGTGCCCTCCTGGTGCGTTTTTATGCACCCTGGTGCCTACTTGGTGCGTTTTTATGCACCATGGTGCCCTCCTGGTGCGTTTTTATGCACCATGGTGCCCTCCTGGTGCGTTTTTATGCACCATGGTGCCCTCCTGGTGCGTTTTTCGCACCCTGGTGCCCTCATGGTGCGTTTTTATGCACCATGGTGCCCTCTTGGTGCGTTTTTCGCACCATGGTGCCCTCTTGGTGCGTTTTTCGCACCATGGTGCCCTCTTGGTGCGTTTTTATGCACCATGGTGCCCTCTTGGTGCGTTTTTCGCACCCTGGTGCCCTCCTGGTGCGTTTTTATGCACCCTGGTGCCCTCCTGGTGCGTTTTTATGCACCCTGGTGCCTACTTGGTGCGTTTTTATGCACCATGGTGCCCTCCTGGTGCGTTTTTCGCACCCTGGTGCCCTCCTGGTGCGTTTTTATGCACCCTGGTGCCCTCCTGGTGCGTTTTTATGCACCCTGGTGCCCTCCTGGTGCGTTTTTATGCACC
>NW_020874407.1:107500-110000 GCF_003935025.1 Abrus precatorius | reverse complement strand
GCACCTTGATGCCCACCTTGGTGCCTCTTGATACCCACCTTGGTGCTTCTTGATACCCACCTTGGTGCCTCTTGGTGCCTCTTGGTGCCCACCTTGGTGCCTCTTGATGCCCACCATGGTGCACCTTGATGCACACCTTGGTGCCTCTTGGTGCCTCTTGGTGCCCACCTTGGTGCCTCTTGATGCCCACCATGGTGCACCTTGATGCACACCTTGGTGCCTCTTGATGCCCACCTTGGTGCCTCTTGATACCCACCTTGGTGCCTCTTGATGCCCACCTTGGTGCCTCTTGATACCCACCTTGGTGCCTCTTGGTGCCCACCTTGGTGCCTCTTGCTACCCACCATGGTGCCTCTTGGTGCCCACCATGGTGCCTCTTGGTGCCCACCATGGTGCACCTTGATGCACACCTTGGTGCCTCTTGATGCCCACCTTGGTGCCTCTTGATGCCCACCTTGGTGCCTCTTGATACCCACCTTGGTGCCTCTTGGTGCCCACCATGGTGCCTCTTGGTGCCCACCATGGTGCACCTTCATGCACACCTTGGTGCCTCTTGATGCCCACCTTGGTCCCTCTTGATACCCACCATGGTGCACCTTGGTGCCTCTTGGTGCCCACCTTGGTGCCTCTTGATGCCCACCATGGTGCACCTTGATGCCCACCTTGGTGCCTCTTGGTGCCCATCATGGTGCCTCTTCATGCCCACCCTGGTGCCTACCTGGTGCGTTTTTATGCACCCTGGTGCCCTCCTGGTGCGTTTTTATGCACCCTGGTGCCCTCCTGGTGCGTTTTTATGCACCCTGGTGCCCTCCTGGTGCGTTTTTATGCACCATGGTGCCTACTTGGTGCGTTTTTCGCACCCTGGTGCCCTCCTGGTGCGTTTTTATGCACCCTGGTGCCCTCCTGGTGCGTTTTTATGCACCCTGGTGCCTACTTGGTGCGTTTTTATGCACCATGGTGCCCTCCTGGTGCGTTTTTATGCACCATGGTGCCCTCCTGGTGCGTTTTTATGCACCATGGTGCCCTCCTGGTGCGTTTTTCGCACCCTGGTGCCCTCATGGTGCGTTTTTATGCACCATGGTGCCCTCTTGGTGCGTTTTTCGCACCATGGTGCCCTCTTGGTGCGTTTTTCGCACCATGGTGCCCTCTTGGTGCGTTTTTATGCACCATGGTGCCCTCTTGGTGCGTTTTTCGCACCCTGGTGCCCTCCTGGTGCGTTTTTATGCACCCTGGTGCCCTCCTGGTGCGTTTTTATGCACCCTGGTGCCTACTTGGTGCGTTTTTATGCACCATGGTGCCCTCCTGGTGCGTTTTTCGCACCCTGGTGCCCTCCTGGTGCGTTTTTATGCACCCTGGTGCCCTCCTGGTGCGTTTTTATGCACCCTGGTGCCCTCCTGGTGCGTTTTTATGCACCATGGTGCCCTCCTGGTGCGTTTTTCGCACCCTGGTGCCCTCCTGGTGCGTTTTTATGCACCATGGTGCCCTCCTGGTGCGTTTTTATGCACCCTGGTGCCCTCCTGGTGCGTTTTTATGCACCATGGTGCCCTCCTGGTGCGTTTTTCGCACCCTGGTGCCCTCCTGGTGCGTTTTTATGCACCATGGTGCCCTCCTGGTGCGTTTTTATGCACCATGGTGCCTACCTGGTGCGTTTTTCGCACCCTGGTGCCCTCCTGGTGCGTTTTTATGCACCCTGGTGCCTACTTGGTGCGTTTTTATGCACCATGGTGCCCTCCTGGTGCGTTTTTCTGCACCCTGGTGCCCTCCTGGTGCGTTTTTCTGCACCATGGTGCCTACCTGGTGCGTTTTTCTGCACCATGGTGCCTACCTGGTGCGTTTTTCGCACCCTGGTGCCCTCCTGGTGCGTTTTTCTGCACCCTGGTGCCTACTTGGTGCGTTTTTATGCACCATGGTGCCCTCCTGGTGCGTTTTTATGCACCATGGTGCCCTCCTGGTGCGTTTTTATGCACCATGGTGCCCTCCTGGTGCGTTTTTATGCACCATGGTGCCCTCCTGGTGCGTTTTTCGCACCCTGGTGCCCTCTTGGTGCGTTTTTATGCACCATGGTGCCCTCTTGGTGCGTTTTTCGCACCATGGTGCCCTCTTGGTGCGTTTTTATGCACCATGGTGCCCTCTTGGTGCGTTTTTCGCACCCTGGTGCCCTCCTGGTGCGTTTTTATGCACCCTGGTGCCCTCCTGGTGCGTTTTTATGCACCCTGGTGCCCTCCTGGTGCGTTTTTATGCACCCTGGTGCCTACTTGGTGCGTTTTTATGCACCATGGTGCCCTCCTGGTGCGTTTTTCGCACCCTGGTGCCCTCCTGGTGCGTTTTTATGCACCCTGGTGCCCTCCTGGTGCGTTTTTATGCACCCTGGTGCCCTCCTGGTGCGTTTTTATGCACCATGGTGCCCTCTTGGTGCGTTTTTCGCACCATGGTGCCCTCTTGGTGCGTTTTTCGCACCCTGGTGCCCTCCTGGTGCGTTTTTATGCACCCTGGTGCCCTC